>NC_142930.1:120201267-120208767 GCF_046866305.1 Octopus bimaculoides | reverse complement strand
TGTTCAAAGACATGATTACTATTCAAGACGGTGTTGTCAAGATTCAACACCCAGAGAATTATTTATTGTCGGAAAAAAAGAAAACCATCATATACAAGACATACTGTAAAAAAGAAAGAAGAATTGAGCGAGTAAGCGAGGAGAGAGTGGAAAAATGTTTGAAATCCATCTGGCAGGATATCATATATCTGACCAGAGGTAACAAATTTTGTACCATTGAGGTACAACTAAAAAATATTGAAACGGCACAGATGCACTCGATAAATTCATTGGAAACAGAAGATTTAATTCTAATACCAATATACATGGGTATGAGGACTGCCAACATACGAATAACAAAGGTCCCTCCTAAAGTCGACCCTATGTGGTTGATGGCGGCGGTCCTGGCAATAAAGATAGATGAAGTGAATATACTTCAGGCTATCGTCACCGAAAAAACATATTGGATCGGCCACACGGTCCACTTATTAATTCAAGGAGAACAGGCTGTAATTGAACAACTTCCAGAAAAAATAGAAGTTGGGGAGGAATTGTTCCTCAACGTTTTTGTCGAGGGGCGTAAACCCCGATGTTTTCGGTGCGGTCAGATAGGCCATATAAAAAAATACTGTAAGGAAGGCGAGGAGGAATCTGAAGGTGAGGAGGAAGAGAAAGATAAAGAAACCGAAGGAAAGAAAATTACCAGTAAAAGAAAAATAGAAAATGCTAACCAAGTAAAACAAGTAGAACAACGACCAACAAAAGCAGCAAAAAGAAACCGACGACAAATAACAAGGAAAGAAGTGGAGGACAGAGGGATAGTAGCACTTCACAGCAAAAATGTTGATTTAATGAGAGAAATAAAAGCAAAAAAATCAGCCACCAGAATAGCAGAACTGTCTGAAAAATTTCAAAATTATGAACTATACGAAATGGATTCAAAGACTCAAGATTTTATTAAATACATACATAACGTCTGTATCGGCAGTGAGACTGGAATTTAACCAGTCCATTTTTCAAGACTTGCCACCCCCGACCCTATGTCAAGAAAAGATTAACAGGTAAGATATCTTACCTGATTAACAGGTAGGATATGTCTGTTCACATTGGTTGTTTAAATGTTCGTGGCCTGTTGTCTAGCTGGAAGCAAGGACGCTTCCTAAATGACACCAGGTCAAGGACATTGGATGTGATTGTTGCAACGGAAACCCGAGTAAAGAGGCCAAGAGATCTGTCCCCCCCTCCTGAACGGCTACGAGAAATACGTTTCTCCGAGTCGAGCGGGAGGTGGGGGTGGGGTGTTGGTCATACTAAAAAGAAACCGGGTAACCGAGAAAAAGTTGTTTTTTTCTGATGCAGAAGGCAGGCTGGTCGTTCTTGACCTGACATTCAGTTGTGGCAAGATAATCAAGCTCGTTGCTATTTATGCACCCAATATTATAGGCCCGCAAAGTGAATATTTTCGTGACCTGGGCAAGTTCATGACCACGTCGCATTCGCTAGTATTGTTAGGAGACTTTAACACAATATGTGAGGCACACACAGATTGTGTTGGCTCGAACACGAACAGAAAATGTAACCCAGGCTTACGAGATCTGCTAAGTCACTTTCAGCTAGCAGACCCATATAGGTTGGAACACCCGAACACTCCACAGTGGACGTGGTCAAACAGTGACGGGTCTACCAGAACATATCTAGATAGGATTTTAATTAGAGAAACAGATAAGTCTATAGCTAAGTGTCCACAGTTTTTTTCCAGTCAGCTACAGTGACCACAAGATGGTTACCTGTAAACTGACAATAGACAAGTTACATAGTCAGGGATCTGGCTACTGGAAACTCAATACGTCCCTTTTGGCGATTGAGGAATACAGAAAGCGGATCAAGATGTTAATTCAGAGGGCATTAACAGGTACTATCATTAATAACAAATGGTGGTACGCCCTAAAAAGAGCCATCAAATATGAGTCTATTAGGTTTACCATAAGTTTAACTAAGAAGGGACGTAGAATAGGAGATGGTATAGTTAAGGAACTAGAAGAAGCCTGGAGGACTGGCAATGCGGACCAAGTGAAGGTGAAAAGACTGGAGTTAAACCAGCATCTTGAAATCCAACACATGGAAAGTATTGCCAGAGCTAAGTTACGTGCGATGGGAAGTGAAGGAATCAAGGCCGCTGGATGGGCCCGAGTGGTCGAAGCTGGAGGACTGGCAATGCGGACCAAGTGAAGGTGAAAAGACTGGAGTTAAACCAGCATCTTGAAATCCAACACATGGAAAGTATTGCCAGAGCTAAGTTACGTGCGATGGGAAGTGAAGGAATCAAGGCCGCTGGATGGGCCCGAGTGGTCGAAGCTCGGCAAGGAAATAGTTCCACGATACGGTCTTTGACGAACCATAATGGCGTCTTGATAAACGAACCCGAGAAAATGTGTGTGGCCTTTCGGAAGTACTTCGCCCAGCTGTTCGGGGGTGACGGCGATCCTGATGGTGGGAGAGCCCTCGAGGACTTTCTTGCCGGTCTGCCGTGTCTCTCGGGGTCGGATGCGGAGTCTTGCGAAGGGCCAATCAGGTCTGGGGAGGTGAAGGAGGCTTTGGCCGACTGTAAAGCGGGTAGGTCGCCGGAACTTGATGGTCTTCCGTATGAGCTGTATAAATGTATGCCAGACTTGTTCGGGCATCTACTGGCTGACGTTTACGCGAACTGGCAACAGAATGGGTTTATCCCCAGATCTGTGCGCCGGGGAGTAGTGACGTTGGTCAGAAAGGACCCGGACAAGGGGGACGTTATAGAGAATTTCAGGCCCATTACTCTGTTAAACGCAGAAGTGAAGATTTTGGTTAAGGTCTTAGCGAAAAGGTTGGCGCGTGTCGCGGATGGTATAGTCGGGGAGGCACAGACATGTGCCATCCCAGGCAGAACCATTCAGGATACCCTCCATCTTATCCGCTATACCATAGAGAGGGCTGGTAATAAATCTGGCAAAGGTGGGGCACTGGTACATTTGGACCAGTCTAAAGCTTTTGATAGGGTTGATCATCGATACCTGGCGACTGTGCTTGCGCGGTTCGGCTTGGACCTTGGCTTCCTCAGGTGGTTTATTGCTTTGTACCACAACATTGACTCGATAGTTCGGGTGAACGGTTTCCTTTCGAAGCCGTTCTGTATCAGACGCTCGGTTCGTCAAGGATGTCCGCTCTCACCGCTTTTGTATGTGGTAGCTCTCGAGTCACTACTGCGGAGGTTGAGTGGCATTCCGAGAGAACCAGGTCTAGATGAGTTTGTTACGGCTTACGCGGATGATATCACTATCAGCGTAACCTCAGTAGCACGCCTACGTGAAGTGGGTAAGACTATTGAGGCTTACGAGGAGGTGGCAGGAGCAAAGATTAACCGGGAAAAGTCGGTCGGCTTACAACTCGGCACCTGGGTTGGCAAGTCGATGCCTTCAGACAGCGCTGTTGGGCGCTGGACGGAAGGACCGGTTAAGTTGCTGGGAGTTTGGTTTGGTCCAGGCCTCCAGATAGAAAAGAACTGGACGGAGGTATTGAGCAGGGTGGCTGCAGTAATCAAGACCTGGTCTTGGCGGTGGCTATCCCTAAAAGGGAGGGCGGAGGTGGCCAATGTGTTTATCGCATCGGTCATTACCTACCGCCTAACCGTCGTGCCTTGTCCGGATTCGTGGTTGATCAGGTTGGAGAGACAGCTCCTTCGCTTTTTGTGGAAGTGCAGGTCGCCACTTCTGAAACACTCTGTCTGGGGTCAAAAGCCTTTAAAGGGAGGTTTAGGGATGCCTTGGTTAATGATGTGCAGGCATGCGTTGAGATTGAGGCATCTCTGGATTCTCCTGGATAGTGAACGGGTGTGGTCTCCGCTGGCCAGACAAATGTTCCCCGACTTCAAAAGTTTTTGCGAACCGGAAGCCTGGTGTTCTCGTAGACCGAGGTCGAGTGAATGGCATAAAGAGTGTCGTAAGGCCCTCTTGCTTTTCCGGCGGTCGGGCAACGCCAGCGGTGGGGGTTCCACACGGATTTTATATAGTGGGTTGGTAGAGTCTGAATGCGATGATGGCCTAGGGGCGACTCTAGATCTCGGGTTTATTCAACTGGACAGCCTGTTTCACCGTACATTCGGGTTGAGAACGTTGGACAACTTCCAAAAGTCCTTAACCTGGCAATGCTACAGAGGTGCCTTGCCCGTTTGGGATAAGCTTGCAAGACACGGTAAACGTCAGTCGCCGACCTGTCCAAGATGCGGGGGAGACAGGGAAACCGTCCCTCACGCTATTGTTCAGTGTCCGGAGATATCTGAAATGTGGGCTTATGCTCAACACCTGTTGTCCGGCGAAGGAAGAGTACAGCTGTCGACTGAGTCAATTATAAAAATTGACCCACCGGGAGTTTTAACAAACGAAGGTAAGAATTGTTTTCTCACGGTTGTAGCAATAGCGAAAGAGGTAGTATGGAAGACGAGGATAAAAGGAATTAAGACAGGCAACTTTATCTCTGGCCACAATTTACGTTCATTTTTTACTTTTCATTTGAAAAGGAAAGTGTGGCTGGAGAGGAGATGTCTGTCGGAGCGTACGTTCCAAAAGAGATGGAAGCATGTTGCACGAGTGTTGTGCGTGCAAGGAACCGTGTGAATAGTTAGGAAAAAAAGGAAGAAAAAAAAAGGTGCCAGCGATAGATTGGGGCTTGTGGGGTCGGAGCGTGTCCTGATCATCGCTTCATTTGTGTTGTCTAATGTACTGTTAATGTCATTCGATTTTTTATATTTTATATAATTTTTAAAGTAATATTTTATGTAAACCATACGCATTACTGATCCCAATCAGTTGTTTTGTACCATTCTGTGTTTAGCCCCCTGTGGGCAATAAAGAAATTGATATTTCGTCTGCCGTTACGTTCTGAGTTCAAATTCCGCCGATGTCGACTTTGCCTTTCATCCTTTCGAGGTCGATAAATTAAGTTCCAGATGTTTGTCTTTGCTTGTCTCCTCTATGTGTAGCCCCCTTGTGGGCAATAAAGAAATAAGAATCGTTAGGCTGTCGGAGTTAAAATGCAACTGGAACCGACTTTGTCTTTCATTCCCTTGGAATAGATAAAAAAAAGTATCAGTTGAGCGCTGGGGGTCGATGTAATCCCTCCCCTCAAATGTCAGGCTTTGTGCCTAAAGAAGAAGAGATATATCGACATGAGAATCCCCATGAAACCCATTCTTTCTTTTATCTATCATTCTCTTCCCTCTCTTCCCTTGCCTCTTCCTCACCTCCTGCTTCACCTTCTCTTCATCATCAACACCACCAGCATCATCAACTTCCTCGTCATCTTCTTCACACTCGACATCTTCTTCACACATATCGACATCTTCTTCACACACTCACACACTCCCTTCACTCCTCCTCCTCCTTCTCCACCACCACCACTACCACCACCTCCACTACCACCTCCTCCTCCTCCTCCTCCACCTCCTCCACCTCCTCCACCTCCTCCTCCTCCTCCACCTCCTCCTCCACCTCCTCCCCACCTCCTCCTCCACCTCCCCCTCCCCCCCACCTCCACATCCCCCTCCTCCACATCCTCCTCCTCCCCTCCACTTCGTCCTCCACCTCCTCCTCCACTTCCTCCTTCTCCACTTCCTCCTCCCCTTCTCATCACCCTCCTTCACCTCCTCCCCTCCCCTTCACCTCCTCCCCTCCCCTTCACCTCCTCCCCTCCCATTCACCTCCTCCCCTCCCCTTCACCTCCTCCCCTCCTCCTTCACCTCCTCCCCTCCTCCTTCACCTCCTCCACTTCCTTCACCTCCTTCACCTCATCCTTCACCCATCCTCCGCCTTCTGTCCTCCACTTTCTCTTCAACATCAACCTCAACCTGGCTCATTATCTGCATCATCATCGCAGTCGTCATTGCCACCGCCATCGCCCTCCGCTGCCGTTGTCATTTTCGTTTTCCACGGTCACCGTTTTTTCTCGTCGTCGTCATCGCCATCGCCATCATCATCATCATCATCATCATCATCATCATCATCATCATCATCATCATCATCATCATCATCATCATCATCATCACCACCATCGTTTTCTCATAATCGTCATAATCACTTTTAGATTAATTTCTCATTCGTTATGTGGCACCGACATATTTCCATTCCCTTATAGTCTCAGACCACATCTTCGGATTGAAGCATGTCAAAATCCAGAAATTCCTAGAAGAATTCTGTTATTTGAATCGTTGCATTAAAAGGAAAATTTCTGTTGGGGCCACAAAGATGTCATAGTGATTAAAAAGTGTCAGTTAGCTTAGCGAAAACATTTTTTTTTAATTACATACATAAATATTTACATTATCATTTTGCGAAACCACCTCTCGCTAAACATTGAATGTCTCTAACATAATGCAAATTGATGCAGTCATTGATTGATTGTCTATTGTAGTATTTTCGATATTAGTGATCCCAGGGTATCCATATTCATTATAAAAAATTTGTATCTTAACTTAGAGAAATATGTCATTTGTCTTCAAAACGTTTGTACTTTTAGCACTCTATTTACATAGATATAAGTGACGTGAGATAGAGGTTATATTTTCAGGATGTAAGCAGACGACAGTTACTGTAAACAGCGTCAGGATATAGTAAATGTGGTTGCTATTTTAATTTTCTTCCATCAAGCCATACCTCAATGTGTTAAGAACATGAAGTATGCAAATGGTAATGTACGTATTACTTTATGCACTATGTCTGGAAAATGCAGAGTCTTCGCCACGGAAATGCCAGGTTGATTATACGAGAAAAAATGACCAAAAATAACAGGTAGGACTTGACATATATTTTATGCGTCTATGGTGAGTTTTCTGAGGCTGAATATTTATTGGCTATATCGACTAAAAAGCTCATCTTCACAAAATTCCAGTTGAAGATTTTGCGCTTTCAGTTATTTGTGGGAAAGCTTACTAGTTACATGAAACTTGTTACATCTAACTAGTTACATGAAAGGTCAGGATATACTCTAGTCATCTAACTGAACCACGTGGTATATTTGTTTCCATCATTTATTTCCTTTGCTCTAGTGAGGCTTGCTTGCTCAACAAAATATTTCACTATACGTTGTTTTTAGCTTTAGCAACAGGGGCAAAAGCGCCATTAAATTTTTTAGCAGATCCGAATGTTGATTATGTCGTACAGGTAACACAACCTATTAGCTCTTTCAGAGAAGCTTTTTCGGGCTGTAGGGGCATCTATTTATGAGTGATCTTAATTCTTACTGCACTACTCTAGTCCAGTGGTGGCAGGTGATACTACAGAATATATTTTTCATTCAAATCTCCTCGTTTTACAGGGATTTTGTAATACAGAAATATCTTATCGGATGATATATTACTGACTCATCTATTCATATTGCTACGAAGTGCTTAATGATTAGGGAAGGATGGAAAGTGTCCTTATTTATATAAATACTCTTCCATTAATAATCATGTAGTAAATGTAATGTTTGCTATTGTGTAACGTATTTGTTATA
>NC_142930.1:120168767-120196267 GCF_046866305.1 Octopus bimaculoides | reverse complement strand
CTGTTGAGGTTCCATACCTTTGTGATGACGAAAGACTACTATGGCAGCGACATTTATCTTGATGACGATGACGGCAAACGACGATGACAATAAGAGAGATGCTGATGATGATGATGATGATGATGATGATGATGATGATGATAAGGAGGAGGAGGACGATGAGACAACAACGACGACGATGAGGATAATGATGAAAGAGATGATAATGATGATGATGCTGATGATAATGATGATGACAACGATGAGGATGACAATGAGACGACGACGATAATGATGAGAAAGATGATGATGATGATGATGATGATGATGATGATGATGACAACGTTGATGACGATGACGATGAGACAACAACCATGACGACGACGACGACGACGATGATGATGATGATGATGACAACGATGAGGATGACAATGAGTCAATGATGATGATGTTGATGATGATGATGACGACGACGATGATGATGATGAGAATGACAATGAGACTACGACGACAACGACGACGACGATGACGATGATGGTGATGGTGATGATGATGATGATGATGATGATGATGATGATGATGATGATGATGATGACGATGTCGACGACGGCGTTGAATATGATAATTATATGAACGAGGAGCATAATAAATGCCAGTGCAGAAGGAGCGGAAGCGACATCAACAACAACATCAACAACTGTAAAATGGAGCAGGATTTTAAACTCCAACACTCAAACCGACATCATCATCATCATCAAAAACAAATGCACTTAATAATACTGATACTGGTAACATTTCTAATGTTACTACTACTACTACTACTACTACTACTACTACTGCTGCTGCTGCTGCTGCTGCTGCTGCTGCTACTGCTGCTGTTGGTGCTGCTGCATAAACTACTGCTGCTGCTGCTACTACTACTACTACTACTACTACTACTACTACTACTACTACTAATAATAATAATAATAATAATAATAATAATAATAATGAGAAGAACTAGACGAAGGAGAAGGAGAGGGAGGAGGAGTGAGCAGGAAATTTAGTAACCAGAAAGAAAAGAAGGAAAGAAAAAGGAGTAGGAAAAGAATTAAAGAAAAATATACGAGGAAGAAGAAGAAGAAGAAGAAGAAGAAGAAGAAGAAGAAGAAGAAGAAGAAGAAGAAGAAGAAGGAAGTGAGGGAAAAGAGAAGGAGATGTATAAGGTTTAGGTACACGGGGAAGAGAAAGAAGAAAATAAGGCAAAAGTGCCAAAGAAGATGAAGAAGACGACGAAGAAGAATGTGAGAGCGAACGATGAACTTCAATGAATAAAACAAATACAAAAGGAAACAAAAACAAAACAACAATTATGTAAAATTTCACACAACAAATATAATAGAAAAAAGAGACAAAAAAAAAGACCCACACCAAAAACATAAGAAAACAAATCGATTCAAAGAGTGTTGGTTACTATTGATTTTGTATGCGAGTTCATTATTGATTGTCAAATAATATTGTTGTTCTTGTTGTTGTCGGTGTCTGCAGTTGCAAGTGCTATGACTATTGCACTTGAATTTGGTCCTGATAATATCTTTTCTTTTTTTTTCCACTTTTTTTTCTTCTCATTCTATTGCTTTCCTTCATGCTTTCTTAGTAATTGTTTGCAATTTTTGTCATCCTTTTTGTGTTGTAGTTGTTGTTGTTGTTGTTATTGTTGCTATTGCTGTTGCCAGTTGCTTTGATTAAGTTTTTCTTTTTAATTTCATACGTTTCTACTTTCACTTTCACTTTTCTTTGATTATAGTTAATTAAGAAGAGGAAGAAATCAGGAAGAATGATTGCATTTCTTCTATAAGGCAATTTACATTAGTTGTTGCAGTGGATTAATCACTTGCATATTCTAGTGGCTACATTTATTTAAACATTGTTTTACTATGACACCTGTCTCAAGCTTAATTTGATTTGTCACGTAAACTTCAGCATACGTAATTGACAAAACAATTAAAAACGATGCATTTGATATTAAAATATCTGATCAGAATTTAGAGGTTACCATGCCCTGTGAATGTTCAGAATAACTAATGTTATGCAGAACAGAAAATTAATTATCTGTAGTCGATCTAAGAATATAGATTACGTTTGCGGTTTGGCGGCGGAGTGGTAAGCGTTCTAAAGCTGTTGTTTTCGCAATTGGTTGGCTCCAATTGAAATTGATGTGTTACAATTAGTCGAACGCCAATGTTCTTTTTTGTTTTTGTTTTGTTTATAATTTATTACAATTTGTAATATAGTGATTTCGATATAAATAAATAAATATTAGCTACTCTCAAGGCGAAGTGATGGGTATAGAACTCGATAACTGAATAACAGATGGCTTTAGATTGGCGGATGTTCTATATTATTATCAATACCATCGATAACAATTACAACAAATCCTTGTACAATTCTTTCTCGTGTCCTGGAGTACATAGGGCTGGTTAGTCGGTTTTCATGGCATATAAGTAACAATCCACACTAAACGTGAGGTCAGTTATTACTGGGAAAACATATAAGGCGGTGAGCTGGCAGAATCGTTAACACGCTGGACGAAATGCTTAGCAGTATTTCGCTCGTCGCTACGTTCTCAGTTCACATTTCGCCGAAGTCGACTTTGACTTTCATCCTTTCGTGGTCGATGAAATAAGTACCAGTAAGTACCAGTAAAACAATAAGTACCAGTAAAACGCTGGAGTCGATATTTTCGACTAGTCCCCAACCTTAAATTTCAGGCGTTGTCCCTAATGCAGATAGAATTATTGGGACAACATGAAATGAAGTGTTTTACTCAATACCATAGTACACTTCCTAGTCTAGGAATCGAAACCACGACCTTGCGATCACGAGTACAACACCTCCACCACTAATGCCCGCCTTCATTGTGATCTGTGTGCAATAGCAAAAGGAACGATGGTATTTACTTAAAATTCGAATGCAATATGGCGAAATTAATATCCTTAGCCATTACAGAATATGTTTGAATTAAGAAAATTTGGTGCTAGTTTGACATTTACGATGATCGAGGAATAAGGCTGCATCTCCCAGCGGATTAGCTGTAATATAATAAATACCTGATAGGTCGTGCTGTAAGAAACTTGCTTCCCAGCCATGTAGTTCGTAGTTCCGGGTTCACTCCTAC
Organism: Octopus bimaculoides; assembly: GCF_046866305.1. Lineage (NCBI taxonomy): Eukaryota > Metazoa > Mollusca > Cephalopoda > Octopoda > Octopodidae > Octopus > Octopus bimaculoides. Next base: position 120,193,131 of record NC_142930.1, on the reverse strand, counting down.
TGTATGCCACCTTGGGCAAGTGTCTTCTTCTGTATCCACGAAGCACCCAAATCCTTTGAGTAAATTTGGTAGACGGAAACAGAAACAGGCCCGTCGTATATATATATATATATATATATATATATATATATATATATATAAGTGTTTGTGTGTGTGTGTGTGTGTATGCGTGCGTGTGCATCTCTATGTCTGTGTTTGTCGCCGTAAGCTAGTGGTTCGCCAAAAGTAATTGATAGAAATAATACTAAGCTTTAAAAATGGCTTGGGATTGATTCCTTCGACTGAAAAGCCTTCAAAGCGATGCCCCAGCATGGCCGCAGGCAAACGACTGAAACAAATAAAAAAGGAAAGATAAAGATAACCTGACTAATATTACAGGAGTATTATTTTTAATATAATTTTATCTCAGTCTTGTAAAGAATTTGGTAAAATTATTAATTCTTAAAGAGATTTACATTTCTTCAAATTAATATAAATGGACAGCAGAAATAGAAAATAGTGAGAAAAAGCATATTTAAAAACAGATCGAAAAATATTTTATGCATTATATTTTCGCTGGTTAATATAATGTTAGAAACTTTAAGCTATCAAGCTATAATCAGATAATTTCATGAACATTTTAAACTTAAAACCTGTGGATGTGCCCAAGTATTTCATCTCCTTAGTTTAATCAAATACCAGCTTTTTTTTCTTTTTTTAGTGACGTTCATTACATTAACTGTGATATCTTGCTGACGGGCATTTTGAAAAGACTAAGCATAGTTATTTGTGATAATACTAATAAGTAAGGTTTGCTGCTACTTCAACATGGCTGTTCCGTTCGAACGGACGTTAATGCGATTTTTTAACCCCATGAAGACGGAACAGCCATGATGAGCTGGCGACAAATATTACTTCCCAGTACATTTACTACGTACATCTTTTACAGTTCTTTTACTAGCTTCTTTCTTGTTGATAACTCTAATGTTCTTATGTAGAGGCGTAATGGCCCAGTGCTTAGGGCAACAGACTCACAGTCGTAGGATCGAGGTTTCGATTCCCAAACCGGGCGATGTGAGTGTTCATTGAGCGAAAACACCTAAAGTCCCACGAGGCTCCGGCAGGGGATGGTGGCGAACCCTGCTGTATTCTTTCACCACAACCTTCTCTCACTCTTACTTCCTGTTTCTGTTGTGCCTGTAATTCAAAGGGCCAGCTTTGTTACACTCTGTGTCACGCTGAATATCCCTGAAAACTACGTTACGAGTACACGTGTCTGTGGAGTGCTCAGCCACTTGCACGTTAATTTCACGAGCAGGCTGTTCCATTGATCGGATCAACTGGAACCCCCGTCGTCGTAACCGACAGAATGCCAACATAAAGCCGAACAGGATTGCGAGGGACAATTCAAAACTATTCTGTTGCTTACTAGACGGATCTAGATTCTGAAGAAAAAATTCCGATTTGCAAAGAAAAAATGAAATCCAAAGTTGCTTCGACACTTTTATTTCTATCGTCGGCCACCCAGCAAAAGCCGTATACGTAGCTCTCTTTCGCAGTGAAAATCTGGAAATGCAGAGCAGGTCAGCCATAGTTATGATAGGCGTACTACAACTGTGATGACGATAGTAACACCACCACCACCACCACCACCACCACCACCACCACTTCCAATGATAAAAATAATAATGGTCTCTCCCGTTGAAAACGATGTATGGTTGTTCAGCTTTTGTAGAACGAACTGCACAGATGATTTGTTTATAGTGATCAACTGTACGTGACGTAGAAGAGCTTACTCTCTCAGTCAAATCGACGTGGCTTGAACAGGTGGGCGGTGTATCACGCGTGAAGGATCGTACAGCTATATGAGATTGTTTTGCTCAAGAATTCAATGCACCACGCTGTCTAGGAATTGAAACGAAGATCTTGTGATCGTAAGTGCAACAATGTAACGGCTAGGACATTGATGATAATAATATTATCATAATAATAATAATAATAATAATAATAATAATAATAATAATAATAATAATAATGATAATAATAATAATAAAAATAATAATAAAGGTACTCTTTGAATTTTGACTCTATATCTTCAGGAGTTACCTCAATCCTTTCTATATTTACCAAAATGAAGTAGATTGACAAATTTATATTTTGAACCAGTTGAAGACACACAAGATGTCAAAATATCGTTCACTCATGGATTCTCATTTTCACTGAATGGAAGTGTTATCATGTACATTGTTTTGTCTTGGTATAAAAGACAGGATACAACAAATATTCTGCTCAATACCACAATTTTGCTTGTCAGTTGTTTGACCTTAACCAGTTGAGTATGTCCCTTGGTGGCTGACGATATGTGCATCTCTGCTCACGAACAGAAGTAATGGAGGAGTATCATAGTCATTTGTTGAGAGGAATTTTTGGGGGATTGAATAATTCATCTTTGACAACATGGATGTTTCGTTCATCATCCTTATAGAACCGTTATTCAGGGACCTTTTGAGCGGGATGGACTCCTCGACGTCAAGAAAATTTTAATTGGGCTCCACCTGTAAGGTCATTTACTGTTTACCATCATATGAGATCAGTATATCGCACACATATGGTTCTGATGCATGTGCCTGGTGTACCCTTATCAGACAGGTAGTCATGATGGGTATACTGCGCTTCATATATTTTACCCCGGTGCCACTTTGATGGAATGCACTGCTCTCTCACTCAATAATAATAATAATAATAATAATAATAATAATAATAATAATAATAATAATAATAATAATAATAATAATAATAATGAGGAGGAGGAGGAGGAGGAGGTGGTGGAGGTGGAGAATGATAGTAATATTCGGTAGTGGCTGTTATAAGTAGCACCAAGATATCCAGAGAAAATGTGACACACCCAAATGGATTTATGAAACAAGAATAAAAACAAAAATTGAACAACTAGAAAATGAATGCGACGCATGGGCCATTTCTTCTAAGTTTTGATCCAAAGTCTGCCTTAGTTTTATTCCTTTACGCCATCAGATTTTGGTCTTATTATTTTTCTTCAAACTAATCTCATTCTTATATTTCTGCTTCTTCCTCTCTCCATTACGGATTTCTTATATTCCTATCGTTTAAATACAGAGTTTTAGTATTTTGTATTATTCAATTGTGGAAATGTTTTGTTTTTTTTTCAAATCAGTTATTATTTAGACCGCTAGTATTGGAAACACTTTTTGCACTACAAAAACCTAAACAATATTAATTGAAATTATTGTTGTATCGCATTCTGTAATCCATAGAGTAAGTTCTGCTCTTTTTTCCTTTAACATATTCATTTATATCTGCTATTCTGTAAGGCGATATTAAAAGATATGGAAAGTATTATAATAATCACAATTCTAATTAAAAGGATGAGTGCATTGAGATTAATCGTTAATCCTAGAGTCTGCTTTAGTCGTTGCATTGATCTTTGTGTTATTTGTTCTTAAGTAAATTGTATTTCTTGGAGTGATACAAGGTGATAGTTCGTCTGTAATGTTTGATAACATACAGACGACTGAGGTGACAGTGAGATTCCTAACTGAACACGTCTTTACAAACCCAAGTTATTTATAGATTTCCTTTAATACTTCAATTATTAGACTTTAGAAATATAAATATTTCAAGTACTTAACGTGTCTCTCTTTCCTCCCTTCCCTCCAATTTTTCTGTATAACGACGTTTGAGAGCTTCCACTCTCTTTCCCTCTCTGCCTTCGCCGTCTGTCTGTCACTCTTTCTCCCACCACATCTCTCTCTGTGCGTCTGTCTGTATCTATTGAGAGAAAGCGTTGACAGCCTCAAAAGTTTAAATGTTCCCGCCACAGGACTTGGTGAACGGTGAATTATTATATATAATGTGTGTACATATTTATGAATACATATATAATGTATATATATAAAGTGTATATATCTATCTATCTATCTATCTATCTATCTATCTATCTATCTATCTATCTATCTATCTATATATATATATATATATATATATATATATATATATATATATATATATATATATATATATATATAAGTGAAGTATATTGCCACTTAAGTGTGGCTGACTCCTAGGGGTGGATGTTACTGTTGCTTTTAGCCCCAGGAGGACATCTCCTCCAGCTGGCTTATCGACACACTACTGTGTCCTGTTTGCCAAGGGAAGTTATCCCTCTCATCGTGATCTGTAGCAGGAACGGACCTGGGTTTCAGGGTTATTTCCCTTCGTCAGCTACAGATCACGATGAGAGGGATAACTTCCCTTGGCAAACAGGACACAGTAGTGTGTCGATAAGCCAGCTGGAGGAGATGTCCTCCTGGGGCTAAAAGCAACAGTAACATCCACCCCTAGGGGTCAGCCACACTTAAGTGACAATATACTTCTCTTTATCGTGCAGTTACTGTTAATACTTCATTTAGAGAATTAACATTGCTTATATATATATATATATATATATATATATATATATACTTTATGAGAGTTAATGGTGTCAATAAAGCCCTAAATTCTTTTTGACACCATTTAAATAAAATCCTCGATTCAATAACAGTGTGTACAAACTCTATACTTAGAATGACCAATCTTAAATACTATTGGAACTTACACACATGGTATTGGAATCTTATATGTATACCATTCTGCCGAAATATTGGATCTATAGATGCAATATCCCTGCATATCTCACGTCTATTTTAATTCCTCCACTTCACTGTCTATTTCATATCTTATTTATAACTATTGCTTTAGGTAGATTATTCAGCACTTCGTGAGAAAAACTACATTCGAAATCACTTAAGCCACACAACCTCTCAGAAACGACTATATTTGTCAATGTAGATGTTGGTATTTGTGGCACACCGTCGGTTACGACAACGAGGGTTCCAGTTGATCTGATCAACGGAACAGCCTGCTCGTGAAACTAACGTGTAAGTGGCTGAGCATTCTACAGATACGTGTACCCTTAACGTAATTCTCGAGGAGATTCAGAGTGACACAGTATCTGACAAGGCTGGCCCTTTGAAATATAGGTACAGCAGAAACATGTAGGAAGAGAGAAAGTGGCGGTGAAAGAGTATAGCAGGGTCCCTCCCCTGCCGGAGATTCGTGGAACTTTGCGTGTTTTCGCTCAATAAACACTCACAATGCCATTTTAATATCAGTAATAAAACAGTGGACCGTGTTCACCAAGGAACTCTTTCGTGTCTCATTTTGCCATACAGTTTCAAATGATCCATGAAGAGGAGATGGTTGATTATTATTATTATTATTATTATTATTATTATTATTATTATTATTATTATTATTAGTTGTAGTAGTAGTAGTAGTAGTAGTAGTAGTAGTAGTAGTAGTAGTAATAGTATCATTATTATTATTATGGCTGTTGATAAGGCAGCGAGCCGGCAGAATCGTTAAATCGCCGAATGAAATGCTCAGCGGCATTTCACCCGTAGCTACCTTCTGATTTGAAACTCCACCGAGGTTGACATTGCCTTTCAACCTTTTGGGGGTCGATAAATTAAGTACCAGTGGAGTACTGGCGTCGATGTAATCGACACAACCCCACCTCCAAAATTGCAAGCCTTGTGCCTTTAGTAGAAATGGTTATTATGGCTGCTGATGTTATTGTCGTTGTCAGATTTCTTCCTTCCGTTCCTGTTACCCTCTCGAAATGCCATTTTCATTTGTTTATTTATTTATTTATTTATTTATTTATTTATTTATATATTTAATTTTGAAGTAATAAAAAAATATCTCCGAATTGCATTTGTTTGGAAAGTGATTGGCTCTGAAACCATTATATTATGAGGAGCCATTTCACCCGTCTCAAATCGCTCAAATATCTTACATTCACTTTTGTTTTTACTACGTAACATTTCAGAATTTATCTTATCACTACAGTATTCATCGGCAAAAATCTACTGCAGCTGCTTCAAAACTGCTTTCCTTTTATAGAGCTCAGGTTTTTTCTGTCTATTTTCCGCATTGAACTTCCTGACATATGGATGTATTGTCTATTCGTATGTTGACCACTTGACATTGACAATGTTAATGGCACCATCTGTTTCTTATTCTCTCTTTTTCCCAAAGTTGTATATCTCAGAATTCGTCATTTTTGTCTTAAAACAGTTATTACATTTTTTTGATTTTATTCCATCCTATTCTCATAATGCGGGGCTTTCAAAATATTCCCTCACCGTTTGTCATATATTCTTGCTAAGTAGATATTATATTAGGTGCGTGGTGTAAAAAACCTGATGTCAAGATCATACATATATGTATATATATTTTTAAGTGTATGCATTCTTTTATATACTGCATGTTTATACACATAGATGCATGCTTATACACATGCCTATACATAGATACATACAAACGTACATACACACACACACACTCACACATGCATATATATGTGTGTGCGTATGTGTGTGTGAGTGCGTATGTGAGTATGAGTATGAATATACTTATGTAAGAATCATAAAATCTTCTGAATCCACATCTTTATGCAGATACATACATACACACATAAATGCACACACACACACATACACACACATATGTATGCATATGTGTATAAATATATATATATATGTGTATAAATATATTATATATATATATATATATATATATATATATATATATATATATATATATATATATATATATATATATATATATATAAACGTACATACATATACACACATATATAAACATGCACACAAACGTATGTATATACATATTTATGTAAATATATATGTATACATATATATTTACATATATACATACATACACGCATATGTAAACGTTTATAAAATCGATATAAGAGATAAAAATCGACACGGCTTTAGAATGGTACATTTCTCTCTAATACTATAAATATTATAAACATATGCGTACCTCTTCTATATTTTGTATCCTTAAAATATTTGGCACAACGTCCGTCATTTCAAATCGCGATGACATCGTGAAAGTTTGTCAGCAAATTGGAAGAGTTTTCTGTCCAGTTGCTTATGTGTTTTTAGGCTGATTGTAACACTGTATGTATTCGTGATGTTGATGTGGTGACTATCTGAAAGATATATGTTGCTTTACTCGAAACAAATTAGCGTTGAGCCAGCTCTTGTTAATAGCGAAGTAACTGAGGAGTTGTGACTAGAATGCTTTGGAACGGATACTAACCCACCCGAATGCATTCTGACAAGTATTTTTTACGCTCTGTCAGAGCTGGGAGCAATTCATCCTCAACAATATCGATATTATGGCACAAATATCTCAACTTCATCAAATCGATCCCTTTCCGTTTCCAGTAGCAAAGTCAACAGCACTTTACAGATACTGCGATACAATATTTCGGCTCTTTATCATTCCAGTTGTGGGGCAACTCTAGACCGCCACACACATAAACTGGTATATACATCACTGTGTGTTAGGTTTGAAAGAAATTTTATGACATTGCATTATTACTAGAATTCTAAGCATTACGGGGAAGACAGATGGGCGATTCACTGCAATGGTATGACACGGTTTTATCTAAAACCACACAAAGGAGACTTTCGTTTTTCCCTTGAATGAATTTTATTTAACGTTCGTTTCTGCAACTGAAAGATGTACACCTGGCCACAATTCCTTATTCTTTTCAGAATTGAATAAAGCACTCTGCTGACGCCTCAGTTCGTTCCGCCAAGTTTATTGGTGAGAGGCATAACGTTACTTTATGTTTAATAGATTTAGTCATGTAGCCCAATTTTCATGTTGATGTGAACGTTATGCATTTTCCTATATTATTACTATTGCTGTTGTTATTTATATTCTAGCTAAGACTTTGTTTCTTTCGGCGGGAAAACTCCTCCACAAAAGTCATCCATTCATACATCTGAAAATATTTTGGGAGACCCCTACAATTACTATAGAGATGGATACTGATTTAGAGTTTTCAACATGAACAATTCTATAGTTCTGAGTAAATTACTAATACCTCTGTTGAAAATGTACGTAAAACTAAATCACCTAATTTAGCATCACGTTTATGGCAATAAAAGTAACCTCGATGTGAATACTCGACCAGCTAGAAGTAGCAGCTAAGACGTTTTCGGATAATACTTGAGATACACACAAAAACAAAATGGAATTTAACAAGTAATCTAATACTAGATATCATCTAAAGATACGGAATGGTCCCGTGTTGAATTTCATTCATTGTAGACTTCACTCCATCATCGTTGACCGGACCTAAACAATAGTAGTATTCAAAGAAATCGTTATTATCGTCATCACAATTATGATCTTCATTATAATCACTTTCAAAATATACTTGCCATTATAATATTTTCTCGTTAAGGCATTGCATTGTATTTTACGGCAACCAAACGGCTATTGAATTACTTCCAAACGATACGACAATGGGAAACCTTTCAAGAGCGTTCTAGTAAAATTCTACAGAGATTCAATCAACAAGGCAATATTGTCTGTAAAAAGAACTATTTATAATATTTTCAAGGAAATATCATTTCGATTGTCTCTACATCATCTGCTTAGAAAGTTACCATTGTCTTAATTAAAAGAAATCAATGATCCGGTGGCATTGCAACTGACAATGTTGAAGGGAACACCGAACAAACTGAACCGTTCCGGAAAGTACAAATCAAACATTTAATAAACGGAAGAATGCTAATGTTGAAATAACTAGCGGTCTTATGGAGTATAAACATACCCTTGATGAATGGAAATATCACGTGATTCCAAACTTTGTAATCCCTCTGCAGTATATTCTGTATATATTTTTGTATTACTATAAGCAATAGAAATGAATGGTATAGTTTAGCCCCAGGTCAACCCCGATCAAGTAATTTTATGTTCAAACGAATTTTCCAGCATAATCAATTCGTTTATTTTTTTAAGATAGATCTTGTCATAAACCTACCTGTTGTCTCTAGTGTCTTGTAGTTTTTAAACAGTGCTATTTTAAGAGATTTGTTGAGTTTTGTTATTTAGCTTCAGACCATCCCTGGTTCCCAAGACATCGTTTGACTACACACGTGACAGGAAGAACTATGATATGCTGCAGTTGAATTCGGTTATTTGCAATCATTTCTTCATGTACAGAGATGATCAAGTGAAAAAGAATAGTAAGACGATCAAGGTTCCTGTTGGAGAAACCTATGACCAAAACATTTCACCCAATGCCAACTTGTTATTTGTATACACACATCTGTGGAGGCGCAATGGCCCAGTGGTTAGGGCAGCGGACTCGTGGTCATGGGATCGCGGTTTCGATTCCCAGTCCGGGCGTTAAGAGTGTTTATTGAGCGAAAAGTCCCAAGGCTCCATGAGTCTCCGGCAGGGGTGGTGGCAAACCCTGCTATACTCTTTCACCACAACTTTCTCTCTTTCTTCCTGTTTCTGTTGTACCTGTAATTCAAAGGGGCCAGCCTTGTCACACACTTCGTCTCTCTGAATAACCCCGAGAACTACGTTAAGGGTACACGTGTCTATAGAATGCTCAGCCATTTACACGTTAATTTCACGAACAGGCTGTTCTGTCGATCGGATAAACTGGAACCCTTGTCGTCGTAACCAACAGAGTGCCACGAATACCAACTTCTACATTGACAAATATAGTCGTTTCTGAGAGGTTGCGTGGTTTAAGTGATTTCGAATGTAGCTTCTCTCGCATCAATTGGATTCGAAGTGTTTGCCTTTGGACTTTTAGATAATGTAGACACTAAAGCAATCACTTTACCGTATTTACAATCTATTTCTTTTGTGGGAATTGAAAGGAGAAAATCAAGTATATCTAACAAAATTAACGTTTATGTTACTGGAAAAATATACCCATACATGTATACCATATAATATAATATAATAAAAGGTGCCCTTAATTATCTACTTCAATGAAATCGAAATTTACAAAAAAAAACTTTTATTCATATTTATCATGTTTAATGTGGAGGCGCAATGGTCCAGTGGTTAGGGCAGCGGACTCGTGGTTTCGATTCCCAGACTGGGCGTTGTGTGTGTTTATTGAGTGAAAACACCTAAAGCTCCACGTGGCTCCAGCAGGGGGTGGTGGTGACCCCTGTTGTACTCTTTCACCACAACTTTCTCTGACTCTTTTTTTCCTGTTTCTTGAGTAACGCTGCGATGGACTGGCGTCCCGTCCAGCTGCAGGGAACACATACGCCGGGGAAACCGGGCCCATGAACCTGGCTAGGCTTGAAAAGGGCGCATAAATAAAATAAATGATCACGTTTAATATGTGTTAAAAGTGCAGAATTTTTCAATTTTGTTTATAATTTTTATAATTTTTGTTTTTATAATTTTATTTTCGATTCCGGTTGAATCCCGCTTATCTGTCCACAACAACTTTTTTTTTGTCTACCTTCATTCCTAGGATGAAGCAATAATTTAGCGGTGCAGGAGATAACTCCTGAAATACTTCAAAATGTATTTCGCAACACTTAGAATAGACTTGAAATTCGCAACACTTTGGATAGATTTGAAATTACGGAATATATGTTGAAAATTCACAATAAAATTTTGACGCATGATTCATAAATCTATTTCTTTTGATATCATAATTAAGTAAAAAAAAAAACATAAAATTTTGTCAGTGATCCTTTTCTTAAATTTCCCCGATTTCATTGAAATAAGTAGTTAATCCTGGGACACCATGCATAACATAATATACAGGGTGTCCACAAAGTCTGGGTACATGGGGATTAACACAGATTTTAAGGAATTATTATTTCTTATATTTAATTGTTTATGTTATGATTTTATTTACTCCATGAACCCAGACCTTGTGGACATCGTTGGCCAGTCTTTGTCTCATTCTCAGATTACTTCTGCTAGCTTAAGTGCCATTGTTTGAAGCATGCTTTGAACCTTAATACACATAAAACAAAGATCATTGTGCTGATGTTTGTGTTGAGCGTCAAGTATGCTTCTCAGAACTATCTCTCAAAACCAATGTGTCAGAGCAATGCTGTCTTCACTGCTTTCTTAAGTGACTCTACAATTCCTCTGATAAACTATTTTATAATGTATGCAAATCGTCATGTCTGTCGACATCCACTGCCGTCCTAAGAAGAAAAGCTATACTTTCTAAGAGTTCGGAAACTGCAGTATTAAAAAATAAACAATATCTTTCGTAATTTAGTTCTTTTATGCCAGAAATTACGTTTAAAAAGTACGAGGAATTTTTATCCTGAATACTTTTGATCACAAATCTATCCAATGAAGACTGTTTAGAAATTACACAATTTCTGTAATGTAATAAATATATATATATACGTCAATCACACCAATCATTCATGGCTCTCAAAACTGAAGTCTTACATGGATCTCTAATGGCAAAGTGATTTACAACGACAAAACTCTAACAACACCTTTAACTACAAATATCAAAATTAAAACAGAAAAACAAAATGGTTTCATTTTGTCTAATAAAATATAGTATTAGCAAATTGATATCGACACATATTTCATGTATTGGAATTTTATCAGAAATATTATGATGATTAATGGTGTTGTTCGCAGAGGTCATTTGAGGTTGATAATTGAGGGTCATATTGGAGTTAATGCGGGTGTTAGTTATAAGATTTACATACACTGGCGCAGTAATAACGATGATGGCGGAGAAAATGATAATACGAAGGTTTGTTGTTGTTATTATTGTTGTTTTAGCTGAAGGTGCCGCTGATGATGTAAAACTTATTGTTACTCTTGTCGCTGCTGTCGCTGTTGTTGTTATTGTTGTTGAACAATGAAAACTTTATGAGAATGTTTGGATACATATACTTTCGTTTTAATGTTATTAATGTTGATAGCTTCGTTAACATTAACAAAAATATTAGCGATGCTCATGATGATGATGATGATGATGATGATGATGATGATGATGATGATGATGATGATGATGATGATGATAACGATGATGACGATAACAACGACGATGATGATAATGGTGATGTTGGTGTTAGTATGTATGACGAAGACGATGAAGCTGACTATATTTATGATAGTGAAAAGATAAGAAAGCCACATGGCACGTGGAGTTAAGGAAGATAATGTGGATAGAAATACCATGGTTGGTCTTTTGCCATGTATCCTTTTTACTGTGTTGAGTTCGGCAAGAATCGAGCTGTCACGAGGACCAATGAGTTCGGCAAGAATCGAGCTGTCACGAGGACCAAAAACATATCTGTGTCTCTGCTATGACAGTCTTTCTTTCTTTGTCAGCTGGGTAAGTTACATAACGAAGGATGCCGATCATCGTGTTTTTTTTATTTTTCAAGCCAGTAATGGGTAATTTTAAATACATTCTTCATTAGGTGTTAATTTATTTTTTTATCATATGTCTGCATCGATTATTTTAGACATTGGATTACGACCATGTCGGAGCATCGTCTCCAGGCTTTAGTCGAACAAATCGACCTGTGCTAATTTTTAAAGTCTAGTACTTAATTCTATCGGTCTCTTTTGCCGAATCGCTAGGGACTAAACACACACACACACACACACACACACACACCCACACACACACACACACACACACACACACACTAACACATATGTATGATGAGCTTCTACAGAATATCTCTAAACAAATCCACTCCTAAAGCAGCATTGGTCGACCACAGTAGAAGACATTTCTCCAAAGTGTCGCAGAATTGGACTGAACACAAAATCACGCGGTTGCAAACAAATCTTCCAGCCCTTAGACCTATAATAATAATAATAATAATAATAATAATAATAATAATAATAATATTAATAATAATAATAATAATATTAATAATAATAATAATAATAATAATAATGATGATGATGATGATAGTAATAATTTCACATTTTTCGTTTCTTTGTTGAATTTCCACTGATCGACCTTTGAAAGTCAAAGGCTTTGGATTGACGTCTGGAGCAAAGATATTGAGCGCAAGAAGTATGTTGAATGGTTGCAATAATTGAAACAAGCTGTAGCCTGTCCAAAACAGGCAGAACTACTCATTTCAGTTAGGGATGTGAAGGAAATCAGCAAAAAAAAAAAAAAAAAAAAAATGGGCAACTGGAAGGCCCCTGGACCAGATGGAGTTATAGAAAACAGCACTGCTTGTAACTGCTCGAATATTCCAGATGGTGCTCGAAAAATAAAATGGTGTTACCTTAGCTCGCTGGCAGTGAACAGCTGACACCGTAGTACATCTCCGGCGTTAGAAGCTGTGCAAAGGCAATAATAATAATAATAATAATAATAATGATAATAATAATAATAATAATAATAATAATAATAATAATAATAATAATTATTATTTCAGATGTGTGTGCATGAAGAAATTTAGTAACCACAGTACGTGGCTAGTGATGTTGCATCGATTTCTGCAGAATGTGAGCGTTGCTGTGTTTCGAACAACGGGTGTGGAATTGCGATGAAAAATAAAGTTTTTAAATACGTAGAAGTACTAAATATTAACGATGCCATTGTTTATAACGATCGATTCACATAAATGTTATTCTTCTTTTACTGATTTCTTCTTCATATTTTTATTGCTGTTATTATCTTCTCTGCCTATTTCTCCTCCCCTTCTGCCTATTCCTTCTTCTTCTTCTTTTTCTTCTTCTTCTTCTTCTTCTTCTTCTTCTTCTTCTTCTTCTTCTTCTTCTTCTTCTTCTTTATCTTCTTCTTTTTCTTTTTCTTCTTCTACTTCTTCTTCTTCTTCTTCTTCTTCTTCTTCTTCTTCTTCTTCTTCTTCTCTTCTTCTTCTTCTTCTCTTCTTCTACTTCTGCACCTTCTTCTTCTTCTTCTTCTTCATCTTCTTCTTCTCCACCTTCTTCTTCTTCTTCTTCTCCTCCTCCTTTTTCTTCTTCTTCTTCTTCTTCTTCTTCTTCTTCTTCTTCTTCTTCTTCTTCTTCTCCTCCTCCTCCTCCTCCTCCTCCTCCTCCACCACCATCATCATCATCATCATCGCTCTCAACCTTTACCTACTCGTCGTTGTTGCTGTCCTCTTCTTCGCCCTCCTCGCCATTGTCATCGTCATCGTCATACTCCTTATCATCACCATCTTCACCATCTCCTCCTTCTCCTTCATATTCCTTCATCATCATCATCATCATCATCATCATCATCATCATCATCATCGTCATCATACTCCACCTACTCTTCCTCGTTGCCGACGTCTTCCTTGTCGTTCTCCCCCTCCCCATCATGATCAGCATCTCCATCATCCCTTCTTTCTTCTATTTCCTTCCCCCCCCTCCCTCTTGTTTTTATTGCTGTCGATGATCATGTTATTATGATAGTAATATTGATGAGGAGAATGAAGTGAAATACTCTGAAACAGAGCAAAAAAAAAAAAAAAAAATAGAGAAAAGGAAAAAAAATGACAAAAGGAAGGAAGATGGGCAAGACAAAAATTAAAAAAAAACCCACAATCGTCCGTCCGGCCAAATCACACAACAATAAATAGCACGGCTGAAATCAGTGTCTAGACCTGTTGAATATAAATCTAATAATAGAACGTTGCTAAACGTTACTAAATTACTATTACAAACAAGCCATTTATAAAATTACTTTCAGGCACTGAATTACAGAATCTATAATGATTACAATCCATCTATCATATCGCATCATTTTTCTTGAATGCATTGATTGTAAAAGTTAAAAGGCGTACATAAATTATTTTAAATAATTATATCACTTCCCGCCATTATTCTCTTTATTAATTTTCATCTGTCAAAGTTAGGTAATTTATAGTCTATAATTATTATTTCTCTACTTGCACATGCCCTAAATCACGAAGGCTTCTTCGTAGAGTAGGAATTCATGTGCATCATCATATCATGGTTCTCTTTCCCCTTCAACCTTCTCTCATTCCTTCTCTTCCTCATTCTCCTCATTATTATCACCGGTATCATGACCCTGTTAGAATTCATTAGGATAATAATAGTGGAATTGTTTTGTTTTTGCTCTGCGTGTTTGCTTTTACAGATATTTTGTTTTTGCCAAAATCTGTGTTTTTACACTGGTATTCCATTGAGCTGTACACTTTCTTCGTTACCCAGGTTTTGAATACAGCAACGCTGGTGCTAAACTTAGCAGTCCAACGAATATAAGTTTGGTTATTTCATATTTTTTATTGCCCACAAGAGACTAAACATAGAGGTGACAAACAAGGACAGACAAAGGGATTGAGTCGATTACATCGACCCCAGTGCGTAACTGATACTTAATTTATCGACCCCGAAAGGATGAAAGGCAAAGTCGACCTCGGCGGAATTTGAACTCAGAACGTAAAGGCAGACGAAATACCGCGAAGCATTTCACCCGGCGTGCTAACGTTTCTGCCAGCTCGCCGCATTGAAATTTTGATTATTTCAATATGTCAGTTCGTTTCAATGACAAAAATGAAAGCGTAATGATAAGAAACACTCGAAAAGTAAAAGAACTTCCCAGGAGCCCCCGCTTACAACTGCTTCGGACAATAACTTCTTGCAATTTAAGAGGGCTGGGCGGATCCAGATAATCATTCCGGATATCTCTCTGTTGCCAGAGTTTGTGTTACTGTCTAAGTTGCAAACCTCCTGTGTGGTTAAGGTGCCCAGAGCCACGGTATATATATATATATATATATATATATATATATATATATATATATATATATATATATATATATATATATATATATATATATATATATATATATAGCAAAAATCTTTGCTTATGATCTACCTGACTGGGTAGATTCATAATGTTGTTATGGTCTCCAAAATTTTGTCGTGTAGAGAAATTGTAACTGAAACGATAAAAGGGCTTTACCTAAAGCATTCCGCATTTCCGAGAGTTGCTATTGACTGCCTGAGATGTATTTGATATTTCTAGCAAAGTTACTGTTCCGTTAGAAGGGTCCTCAATAGATCCCATTCTTTACAACTGGAAGGCTTATATGTATTGTTTCTATGCCTTTAACCTACTCGAAAAATTTATATATTGAAACGATATATTAACTTTATATATTTGTGTATTATATTGATACATGTATTTCTAAGCTATCATATTTATAACTGGTATTTTTATTTAACTTCTTACTTTCTCAGTCGATATGCTATTTATTATTTAGAAACATAGCAATTGTCAACATTGTTGCATCAAATAACATACTTGTAATATCTAGGCTTTTGAATTACGAATACGAAATTACAAATTTGTCGTTAGAAACGATGTTTGTGTTTAAATTTATTAGTCAATTCATCATGGTAAAATATATTTAAAATTTATAATATATTTATTTACTTAATGTATATTTAATTTCTCTGAATTCCTGTACAATAAATGTAGAATGGTTCTATCTATAATATAATATAATACAATATAATATAATCTATAATATATATATTAAATTATATTTGTATTTCATGTTGGAAATTTTTGTGCTTTTCAGAATATATTTTCTTTACTTTTCAATTGACTCAATTTAAGAACTCTAAAAATGCAAATAAAATAATAATGCATACCATTTGAGCGAAATTTTGTTCCACATTCGACTTTTATGATTTTCGTGATAACATCAATACATATTTTCCCTCCTGAGATATCTCTATCAGAACTTGAAGACACAAATACACTGCTGTACAAATTCATTTCGGTAATTATATTAAAATGATTTCGTCATTATTTATAACGTTTAATGAAGAATATGGACACTTGCTAAGACCGCATTCTTCTGGTCATCGACGACTCATTGTAGAACTTATACCATTTTTAGCATCAGATTTCACAATAACTTGCAGAACTCCTATAATGCCATTGTGCATCATGCAACAACCCCTGTTGTCACGACATAAAATATTATTTATTTTCATCTAATCCGGAGTCAAGATTCGATCATGTGATGTTTTTCCCACCCACAATAGCTTACGTCTACCAAGTATTGTAGATATACATCGACTCATTGTTGTGGATTGATACTTTTCACTTTAGGACACTTACTGTGGTACAGATAGTTCATTTCTTCCTCGTGAGAAAGTTGAAGTTACAATTTGCCACTTTTGAATTGTTGCAATAGATTAGTTCGTTTTGTAAAGTTATATTCTCAATACGATATGATTCGTCTTACTTTATAACAATATGTCCTCCCATGCAGAATCCAGGGGAGACAATCTGCTTCCATGTATACCTCTGGTAGTGTCAATCTTGAAGACATAGGTCTTGAGACGCAACTATCAGTTCGTAAATGTCATCAATGAACAATGAGACTTGTAGCCATTGTGTTTCCCTTGACTTTTCACAACATGGATTAGTTATTCAAACGGCTGTTGCATGTTTTATTTTCGTAAAGGGTTCAAGATTATTAAAAAGTGTTTTGGGTTTTGGAAAGTTTTCTACCAGATTTTGAGTGCGTGCAATTAAGGTTCCTTAATTTCTGTATATGTGTTTGTTCTCACCTTGCACATGTTCTACAGTCAATATGCAAGAAATATGTATCATATTATGATTCACTTCTAGTGACATAACTTTGATATCCTCACCCAGAAATGTTCCAAATGAGAATGGCATCAAACTAGGAAATACAATCTCTCAAAATTCCTTCACCGCATCTCCAGAAATGTTCATCGGATCTACTGAGTAGAGATGAGGCTTGAACGTCTGGTGGATGTTCCTATTTGTCTGATGTACAGTTATCGTTACTGAGATAGAATGATACCAATATATTTAGAATAATTCAATGTAATCTCATTTCATATCAAACAATGTGGTCTTATTACGATTGGTAGAAATCATTAATGTTTAATTATTTCCGTTGCATCTTTTCTTTTTATTTTGTAATGACATTTCGATTTCCTCAAATACCATAAAAAGGAACATTTTTACCAATGTTTAAAAGAAAATTATTGCGTGGACGATATGTCAATATCCAGTCAATCCCTCTTAAAATTTTCACTACTAATAATTATTGGATCAACAACAATTGTGTGAGACAAAAAGAAACATTTAGTCCGTGAAGAGAGTTTCGCTAGATTAGGGTTTCATACTAATATTCTTTCCTACTATAGGCACAAGGCCCGAAATTTTGGGGGAGAGGAGGGGGGGCAATCGATTATATCGACACCAGTACGCAACTAATACTTAATTGATCGACCCCGAAAGGATGAAAGGCAAGACATTGGTGGAATTTTAATTCAGAACGTAAAGACAGACGAAATACCGCTAATCATTTCGCCCAGCGTACTAACGTTTCTGCCAGCTCACCGCCTTGATTTCATGTTAACATTCCTTTCCACTCTAGGCACAAGGTCCAACATTTTGGGGGAGGGGGACAGTCAATTATATCGACCCTAGTACACAACTGATACTTAATTTATCGACCCTGAAAAAATGAAAAGCAAAGTCGACCTTGGCAGAATTTGAACTGAGAAAGTAAAGATAGACGAAATACCGCTAAGCATTTTGCCCAGCGTGCTAGCGTTTCTGCCAGCTCACCGCCTTGATTTCATACTAATATCACAAAATCAATGGAATACATAGAAACACGCACAGTTACGTGTGTATGTGTGCGTTTATATATGTGCATGTGTGTGTGTTTGCGTATGGGAGAAGTGCTGTACAAACTCACATACACAAACAAACACGTACACAACACACACACATCTATATATGTGTTAATCAAAAGAAATTTATATGTATTACTCTTTTACTTGTTTCAGTCATTTGACTGCGGCCATGCTAGAGCACTGCCTTTAGTCGACCAAATCTACTCCAGGACTTATTCTATGTAAGTTACGTACTTAATCTATTGTTCTCTTTTGACAAACCGCTAGGTTACGGGGACGTAAACACTCCCGCATCGGTTATCAAGCGATGTTGGGAGACACATATACACAAACACACACACACACACACACACACACACACACACACACACACACACACACACACACACATGACGAGCTACTTTCAGTTTCCGTCCACAAATCCACTCACAAGCCTTTGATCGGCCCGATACTATAAAGAAGACACTTGCTCAAGGTGACATGCAGTGCGACTGAACCCGGAACTATGTGGTTGGAAGACAAGCTACTTACCACGCAGCCACTCCTGTGCCTATTTGTATATATTTTTTTCTTTTACTTCAAGAATTTTCAGTCGAATTGAATGTCGTATATTTTTGTCAGTGTAATATTGCAACTCATCTTTTCTTAATTCTGCGCGTATTTATACCTTCTACCCAACACATTTTGTATAAATCTTCTCTGTATTCAAAATCGTTAATTATTGATGTTTTTATAATATATAAGTAATTACTCTTTCTCCCCCTAATAAGCTTCCAGCAAATCAAGTCACTTCTACACGCGCAATTTTGCAACTTAATTACTAATTTTTCTACGATTATCACTTCAAACTGCATTTATACTGTTCTTCTATTTCTATTAATGGAATCAACTTTGAAGGACTTGTTAGAAAAAAAAAAAGAAAGATGTGTTCAGTCTTAACACAAAATCACTGAATATATTATTTGAGCGTTTGGCTACTTTTTTTTTATACATTAGGACATTTGACTACTTTATCGTAGAATAGTTACAGTGAATATACATAATGTAAAGTAAGAGATATCAACGATGTACGATTATCGTTGGAGGTGCAATGGCCCAGTGGTTAGAGCAGCGGACTCGCGGTCATAGGATCGCGGTTTCGATTCCCAGACCGGTCGTTGTGAGTGTTTATTGAGCGAAAACACCTAAAGCTCCACGACGCTCCAGCAGGGGATGGTGGCGAACCCTGCTGTACTCTTTCACCACAACTTTCTCTCACTCTTACTTCCTGTTTCTGTTGTGCCTGTAATTCAGAGGGTCAACCTTGTCACACTGTATCACGCTAAATATCCCCGAGAACTACGTTAAGGGTACACGTGTCTGTGGAGTGCTCAGCCACTTGCACGTTAGTTTCACGAGCAGGCTGTTCCGTTGATCGGATCAACTGGAACCCTCATCGTCGTAAGCGACGGAGTGCCAACAAGAACGATTGTCGTTATAACGTTATTCTGCAAAATGGACTCTTTAAGTATATTTTACAGCAGGGCGGGAAATATTGCGTTTACTATCAAAGACTGAAAACATTTGTTTGTTTCACATTTGGTGCATATGTTACTGAGAATATTTAAAGTATGACGATGATGACGTCGACATCGACACGATGATTACGACGATGACGATGATGACAACAACGACAATAGCGTCGATGGTGGTGATAACATAGAAAATGGTGAGGAAATGTTAAAACAGATGATCTGTTACATTCTTTTTTTGTTTTATTGTATGGACATCAGGCTTAGTGATGATATCTTAATGTCTGTAATTGTGGATTGGATTGATTTCTCATTTCATTCATATGACCTTAATAAAATATTGGTAAAACTTTTAGAAAATACTATCAAATACAAAAGTCATGCTTCAAACGATGTACTGTGCGTCAATTCTATGAAATATAACAAAGGAAATAACACACCATTATCTCAGTTGAAAATATTAAATTCGTAATTTGCAAATCATTTGGTTAATAATTCCAATTCTACAAAACTAATTAGTTTATCATATACACACGCACGAACAAAAGAAAAAGAAATGAAGGAAAAGAAAATTAGCTTGCTTAATTTTCTGCAATATTTGAAGCCCCGCTAAATTGACTTTTGGTAACACATTCATAAAATTGCATATAATTATGGCAGTTAGATTTGAGACCATATTAGCTATGCTTATTTCACGGGTTGATTTTTACGTATTCTACTGTATAATTACTTGCGAAATGTCACGTGCATACATAACGGAAAAAATTCTGTAATTAAATTTTGGTAAAAGAGGTTACTAGAACAATGTATTTCAAAGAGCATTAAATTGTATTCTCATTACATTGATCTATTTATTTATTTGTTTTTCTTGATACAATTTTTTCATCTGTGTCCGTGCAAGCGCACACAATTTATTCAGAAAACGGATGATATATCGACCTAATTATTTAAGTATAACTCACTGTATTGTCCCTCGGAAGGTGGAAAGTCATAAAAGACTCCAGCTAGATTCGAACTGAGATATGCAACGAGATATTAAAGGTATGCATTGAAATTTCAAATTTTAAACATTCAGGCACATTCGACGGCACATATTCAAGGAAGGCGTACGGTTAATTACGTCGAAAGCAGACGTTGACAAGTACTTAGTATCATATAAGCTGAAAGCACGAGAAAACAGGTTTCACAACTGCATGACTTGATCTGACAACGTTAGACCATGTTATTGAACACAAGTGCTACAAATTTTGTCATTCACATTATCAATTCTGCTAATACACTACATATACCGAACACTAAATCATGATAATTATCTTTGCAACTAAACGCGTTTGTGTAAAATCGCGTCCATTCACCGCTTCCAAAAAAGTTACAAAAGAACATTATTTTTCAAGGATTTGTATTTAACAGTTTGGATTCAGATGCATTGAAACATCCTTCATTTATTATATAATTTGTAATTTATATAGAGAGGAAAACGTACATTTCATTATATTGTATTTAAATCTGAGAACATCAGTAGAATGAGAAAACTGTATTCGATTGAGTAGCTTAATTTTCTTTAGTGAGCGGAGAAGAGATATTCTAGCAAAATATAATTAAATCTCTTATGTAAAGAACAATATGAAGCTGTTATGTAACAGCAGGTGGTGATTCAGGATTTCAGACTAGTTTTACAAAGGATTATATCCAGGAGAACCACAGTGCTAGCATTTAATAATGTTCAAATTTAGGCTATTGTTTGCAGAATCCATAACATGCAAATCACAAAAAATCACAGCTGTTCTTAATTTCCAGATGATGGAGAAAGTGATTTACATCGCAGAAAGCAAATATGGCAGTTAAGAGCTGTATTTAATATTATCAGGTAGGAACAATAGATAACTCATAAGTAAGAATAATGTAGATGGCACAAAAGTATAATATCTGATACATTTGCTACCGTTTTCGCGAATGAAGAATGATTCTCTTTCATCATAGTATCTTAGCGTACCAGTTAATGTATAAAAACAGTTCAAGGTCAATAAAAGGTTGTGTATATCAATCTAACAATCTGAAACACAAGATTAAAAAATAACATATACTGTGTACTATAGATATCAATATAGACTATATTGCATTAAAATCGAAGTGGAAAATTCCATTAAAAATTTGGAATTTGTTCAATGAATATTCTAATGATTGTAAATGGTAATCCTGTGTTTTTATTCGTGTAATGAATTCCAGTAGTAGTACAATTACTATGATAGATGAATAACTAAAATATCTAGCTTTGATATTGTATGAAATCTACTAAAAGTAATAGAATGAGTCATCACTTAAACAGCTGAGGAAGCTAAGTTTCTAAAAGGATAATAGTTTTATTTAGAGACACATAATGATTATGGATATTGGCTGATGAATAATTCCGAAAGAATTGCTTGTGATTCAATGAATAATAATCCGGAAGAATTTATTGTAATTGACTGAAAGATATGATTGTTCAACATGAAGAGTATTAAGTCTGTAAGTGTTTGTAACTATACTTCCTATTTATGCATCTGTGAATATAATCTGGTTAGTATTTGAATTTAAGCACATATTTCACAGTAAGAATGCGATGATATACACGTGTTATATATATGTATATATATACATATATATATATATGTGTGTGTGTGTGTGTGTGTGTGTGTGTGTGTGTGTGTATGTATGTATGTATGTATGTATGTATGTATATATATAAAAATATGAGAGGTGTATAAAAATGATATCTTTTAATATAGCGCAACTAATTAGCGCTCTCCAGGAGCAATAAGACTATAAGGCAAAAATGGAGAATAGATTTCACGGTCAAGTCCCTTTATCAACTTAAATCACTTCACATCATAGGCATATTCATATACAGTATCAATTTGAGTACAAATATACATATCATGGAAGCGTATAATACATAAATGTACCTGCGTTAATGTTTGGTGTAAGCATTCAAATTTTACGAATCGATGATGGGGTTAGAATGTAGGAATCCAAGGACTGGTGGTGTACGAAGAATTGAGATGAATCTTTATTGAGTACATAATTCTTAGGATCGTTTCGAAAAATTGTGGTTTACCAAGGGCGAGTTTTCCATCCATAACAATTGACCACATTTCTCTCAGCAGAGGTACATTAAAGATTTATGTATGTGTAGGTATATAATGCGTGTATGTATATATACATACAGCGAATGATTATATATATTATATATGCGTATATAATATATATATATATATATATATATATATATATATATATATATATATATATATATATATATATATACCAAAACCCACCCATTTTCACACCTTCCTCTGACTGCCTCTGACCCATTATAGACCTTTCCATCTACGTATACATGCAGACACGCATACACACGCATACACACGCACTGCACCACCCACCCATTCACAAACCTGTCACTACAGCTGCTTATTTCTCAGAGCGATATTAATGCGCAAGCGCGCACATACACGCATGCACACAGATCCTACGACACACGCACTCACACGCATTAGACTACGTGCACAAACACAAACACACACAATTAATGGCACGCACACATATACGCTACCACAGACATGCACAACATGCGCATGAACACAGTTACCCCCACACGCACAAACGCTACCACCCACACGCACACATACACACAATTATTGCCACATACACACAATTACTGCCACATACACGTGTATATGTATATGTATGTATTTATAAATTCTTAGGATTTCTTATATATCATATAGATGAATGCATCTATGTATGTACTTCGTATACCAAAGAAAATTTCGTTAATGCGGATTGAATGAATATACACATCGGCCTTTGGATTTGTTTTCTCTTGTCCTTACTTTTATATATATATATATATATATATATATATATATATATATATATATATATAAGTACAAAGTACAGCTGTAATACATATTTCAGTCAAAACTATATGCGGATCATTTTACTGACCAAATTATAAATATATATATTGTAAAAGATAAATGTATCAAACTATCCTCCAACACTAATGTTATTTAGTATAATCAGAGAAAGAGAACCAAACTAGTGAATCAGTAAAATGAATGAAGACACCTGTATTTAATGTTTCATAAATCCCATTTCCTCTATGCGTCTCGTCAACAACGTCTGCTTCATTCATATAAAATTTATTCGCGGTTGGTCAAAATAGTTTAGAATATAATTGAATCATACACTCCAATCTCTACAGACTGACACTTACTTTGTATTAGTTTTGTTCAAATTTAAAATTCACATCATAT
>NC_142930.1:120161267-120163767 GCF_046866305.1 Octopus bimaculoides | reverse complement strand
CCAAATTATGTAGAAGGCCTTAAAGAATATTGAGGTCGTTTTCTTTACTCCCGAAAAAAGTGATAAAAATTGTGTGACTAAGAAAAATGTTTCTGTCGAAATTTTTAAAAATGTCAGCAACTTTAGATGGGAAGAGTAAAGAGTAAATGGATTGTATCAAAGGTAGTGTTCAACTTATGATTATTTTAGCGATGTTTTAATGATGAATGGTTAATTTGGCTAAACGGAATTTGAACCTAGAACGTAATGTGTAGAAATAAATTCCGAAAACCAATTTTCCAACTTGATAAAAATACTACCAGCTCGCTGCCTTAATAAAAATGCAACGTAAAATAATAAAACATAAACATTACAGGAAATGTTTAAAGTGTTATATGAAGCACGAAGGAATTATACATTTCGAATTTTCATTTTATTGTATTCACCTAGGAGAAATTATTCTGTCAAAGGAATTTTCTGGCTCCTTCAAGAGACAAGAATGACAGACACCGGTTAAATTTTTCTGAAACTGTTTGCAAGAGAAAAATCGTAAAAAAAGAAATACCAAGGGACGGTTCCTATAGAGACGTGTTATGGTGAATGTAATTATGGTCCCTACTAATTGTTTCAGGACCTGGAACCCTGGATGTAATGCAAATGATAAAAAGAGGAGACAACACTGAGACAGAAGTAAGAGAAATTGAACTACTAACTAAGGTTTCAAAATTTGGCTCAATTTCCACAATTTTAGGTGAGAGGTAAGGCTATTTCATCGACCCGAGTAATTGACTGGTGATTGCTTTATCGACCCCAAAATATGACTCTGGCGGGATTTGAACTCAGAATGTAAATTAACAGAGAAAATAGCGTTAAGCAGGTTATCAGACGCGCAAATATTTCTGTCAGCTCTTCGCCATTAGAGATGTTAATTACGAATAATTGAGTGCTGGATTCCAAATACACTATAATTCTAAAATTAACATCCACGAAATTAAGTGGTAATTGTTCCCAAGTCATCTAAGCATGAATATAATATGACAATATTCTACATTAGCTTACTCACTACTAAATATCGCCCTAAGTAATGTACTTCATTTTATTATACTACTTGGGCAGAAGAGACAACCAGAGAACCTCATCACTGCCAATCAACTTGCTAGAAGTAGAAACTAAATAACATTCAGCTTAAATGTTAGTATCTCAAAAGAATGTTGCTTCATGGATACATGTTTGGAAAATAGCAGAATGATACGGACTGTGCTACCTTCGTTTACAGCTCTGTTTAATCAGGACTAACTTCCTGTTGAAAAACAATCTCCAATACAGAATTAACAGCAGCAGTAGCAGTAACAGCAACCGCAGCATTTTGTATCAAATGCATTGAGAAGATCAAAAACATCAGCAGCAGCGATAATTTCATCATCATCCGCAGCAGCAGCATCAATAACATCCAGAATAAAATCAAAATTAAACACAACACGTAATCTAATTCATTGCCTAGGAAACAGGGCTTTCAAATTTTGGCAAAATCCCAGCAATTTTGGGGTGGGGGCTAAGTTGTTTTTGTCTGCACCTTACTGGAATGGTAAGTATTCTATCGATCTCAAAAGGATGAACGGCAGTATTTGAACAAAGAACGCAAAGACGGACGAAATGTCACTAAGAATTTTGTCCAGTGTGCTAATGAGTCTGTAAGCTTGCCACCTTAGTGTCTAGAAAATAGTAATACAGATATTATTGGATTTTATATTTGTATTACTTTTCCATTTAAGGCGGCGAGTTGGTAGAACCGTTAGCACGCCAGACAAGAGCTTAGTGACATTTCGTCCGTCTTTAGGTTCTGCGTTCAAATATCAGTGAGGTCAGCTAAGCTTTTCATACTTTCGGGGTCGATGAAATAAGTACCGATTAAATACTGGAGTCGATATAATCAGCAAACATCCTCCTATAGAGATATCAGGCCTTGTGTTTTAGCAGAAAACATTACTTTTACCTTTATGAGAAATTCGTCGGTTCTTATATTCAAATGTTTTCATCAAGATCGTTATGTTTTGATGTTCCAACAAAGCTAGAAAATATCAAGTCTTGAAATCACCGTTCAAATTGAATATTTAAAAATGTCAAATCGAAACCAACCGGAAAGTGGGAAATATTGGTGTAGGTAAAATATAATTACCTTTACAAAGGCTTCCGTCTTATTAAGGATAGCATTGAAATATCACACAAATCAGTAACTGCATCTTGTTAGAAATACGGGAACAATAAGTGTAGTTTCAGATTGACATAATTCTTTCTACTTTTGGCACATGGGCAGCAGTTTGAGGGATGGGAGCTTGACGATTACATTGATCTTACTTCACTACTGGTAATCATTTCACTGACCCCTAAAAAACGATACGCAAAGTCGACCTCGGCGGAATTTGAACTCCAAACGTAATGGCAGAAGAAATACCGCTTAGCCTTTCGCCCGGCGCGCTAACGTTTCTTATTTCTTTACTACCCACAAGGGGCTAAACACAGA
>NC_142930.1:120141267-120158767 GCF_046866305.1 Octopus bimaculoides | reverse complement strand
TACAAGAGATTAGCTAAAAGGTTCAATAACGTTCAAATGTGTTAAATTTACTTCATCTAAGGTAATAGATTTACTGCATTTTCAAGTGCATGAGTATATCCCTAAACCCGCCCACCCGTCCGTCAGTTCGTCCATCCATCCATCCATCCATCCATCCATCCATCCATATATACATATATGTGAGCATGTGTGCTTACCTGTGTGTTTATATGCATACAAACACGTACGAAGTCATAAGATTTTTGGTTGAATTCTATGTCATACTGATTAACGCAGGAGAAAATGTTCTTTGATATTTTGTTGCAATGTACTCCTCAAATTTGCTCAACACTAGTAGCGTGGCCTCGGTTGAGGATTTCATTCTGTAGTGATATAAAATGTATCTTATTTTCAACGTTGTCAGTTATTGTTCTTACAATAAAATATGTTGTTTGCTACGATCAAGTTAAATACAAGCGTGGAGAATACCTTTGGAATATTAATCTCACTCCTCAACCCCTCAAAAAACTGTCTCAGTTCTCGGCAGACATATGCTGTTTGCGTGGAGGCGCAATGGCCCAGTGGTTAGGACAGCGGACTCGTGGTCATAGGATCGTGGTTTCGATTCCCAGACCGGGCGTTATGAGTGTTTATTGAGCGAAAACACCAAAAGCTGCACGAGGCTCCGGCAGGGGATAGTGGCGAACCCTGCTGTACTCTTTCACCACAACTTTCTCTCACTATTTCTTCCTGTTTCTGTTGTGCCTGTAATTCAAAGGGCCATCCTTGTCACACTCTGTGTGACGCTGAATATCCCCGAGAACTACGTCAAGGGTACACGTGTCTGTGGAGTGCTCAGCCACTTGCACGTTAATTTCACGAGCAGGCTGTTCCGTTGATTGGTTCAACTGGAACCCTCGTTGTTGTAAGTTACGGAGTGCCACAACAAACATATTTTCAGCGTTGTCAGTTGCTGTTCTTACAATAATATGCGTTGTTTGCATAAGCGATTAACATAGCAGAGTTCGCACACGCTGCAACAGTTAAACCATATAAAACAACTGCGTAACATGTATGTCGTTGCACATTTATCTACAAGTAAGTAATCCTATAAAGTGTATTGATTTCCACCAACCTGAAAATAATAAGGGAAGTAAATAACGGGCGGTTTCCATGCAACAAAGCTGTTTTCGCTAATTGGCAAAAAATTTTGAAGATGCCTATTACTTGGTAATTAATACAGTTTTACCATTCGATAATTAAAATTGATTAAAATATAATATCAAAAAAAAAGACGATGCCATTAGAAACGATCAACACAACATTGGAACCAGATCTGGGCCTTGTTTAAGTGTTGTACGTCACCATGAATGTGACTGGTGGTGGTGGGAGGGCATGGGATCCGTAGTGAGATCGGGGAAGGCGATAACATTTTGAGATAGAGCAAGTGTGCTGGTGGAGAGAGAGAGAGAGAGAGAGAGAGAGAGAGAGAGAGAGAGAGAGAGGCTAAGGAAATGGAGGAAAGAATATAAGTATAATGCAGGACTCATTCTATACGATGGATTCAGAGGTGATGAATGAAGCGGATTTATAGAGCATCCTACATTGGTTCATATTAGTCAAAATAATAATAATAATAGTAATAAATAATAACAATAATAATAATAATAATAATAATAATAATAATAATAATAATAATGACTCACTCAAACCCATCCGAACAGGAGTTCTACCACCCAAACAGACCTTGTGGATAAATAACATCCAGAACAAAATTAAAAAAAAGAGAAAAGATTTATCGATTCTCAACGAAATTAGTAAACAATCAACACTACTAAGTAACAAGAAGAAAACAAAAATACTCTACAAATACAGCATTACAGAAAAAGACTTACCTGAGGCAAAAGAAAAACTAAAGCAAGACATCCTTGCCAAAGCACAAAGGATCCGCCGGTATGAGAAACGCGAACGTTTCTTTGAACAAAACAAACAGTTCAAATCCAACCCCAAAAAACTCTACCAAGAACTGGGTAAAAATAAAATAGACATTACTTCAGCACCAACAGCAGAAGAACTAGAGAAATTCTGGAAACAAATATGGTCGGTGAAGCAACAACCCCAAAAAAGGACCATTAAAACAACGAACTTAGCACCTGAGCAACTCTGGGCCCCTATAACAACTGAAGAGGTCACCCAGACACTGCAAAGACTAAGCAACTGGAAGGCACCTGGACACGACAAGATCCCCAATTTCTGGTTAAAACACCTGCCAGCAATGCATAAAAAGCTGGCAGTAAACTTTAACAACATAATAGCAGATCCAGAGACAATGCCTGAATGGCTCACAAAAGGGAAAACCATCTTAATCCCCAAATCCACGGAAACGGAGAAACCAAAAAACTATAGACCTATAACCTGTCTCCCTACGATCTACAAAGCCTTTACTGCAATAATATCGCAGAGATTGAGTAAACACCTGGAAAATAACGACCTGTTTCCAGAAGAGCAGAAGGGATGCTGCAAGGGCTCATACGGCTGTAAAGATCAATTATTGATCAATAAAGCCATAACTGAAGACAGCCGCAGAAAGAAGAAAGGCCTCAGTATGGCCTGGGTGGACTACCAAAAGGCTTTCGACAGTGTTCCCCACACGTGGACTCTGGAAACACTAGCCATAAACAAGGTGGCACCAATTATCATAAAATACGTAGAGCACTCAATGAACAAATGGCAGACAGTGCTACAACTCCAAACAAAAGAGGGACTTGTGAAAACGAAAGCCATCCCCATTAGAAGAGGAATATTTCAGGGAGACACGCTCTCTCCACTCCTGTTCTGCCTGGCACTCACACCTTCAACAGAATTGCTAAATAGAACTGGATGCGGTTACAAATGCTATGGAAAAACAATCAGCCACCTTCTATATATGGATGACCTAAAATTATATGCAAAAAACGACAAAGAGCTAGAAACACTACTACAGACAGTACACGGCTTTACCAAGGAAATAGAAATGAAATTCGGATTAGAAAAATGTGCCAAAGCAACCCTGAAAAGAGGAAAATTAGTTCAAAGTAGCAATATAACACTAGATAAAGCCAATGAAATAAGAGAACTAGACGAAAGCCAACCATATAAGTATTTAGGAGTCAATGAACTAGATAGGATACAACATACACAAATGAAAGAAAAAATAAAGAAAAAGTACTATAGACGAGTTAGATCAATACTAAAAACAGAGCTCAATGCTAAAAACAAGATAATGGGTATCAACACTTTAGCTGTCCCAGTTATAAGCTACAGCTACAACATCCTTAACTGGACACTAAACGAACTATGTAAAATAGACAGGAAAACAAGAAAAATAATGACAGGATATAGGATGCACCACCCAAAATCTGACATAGAAAGGCTATATACACAACGCACAGAAGGTGGCAGGGGTCTTATACAGCTAGAAAACTATTATAAAATAACCACCATAGGACTGCAAAAATACCTACTCCAGAAGCAAGGGAAACTAATACAAATAGCCACAAAACACGAGCAAAACAAAAAACTGTTTTCAGCATTTAAGGAAGCTGACAAATACAAGCAAGAAATCAATCTACCTAACAAATACGAAGAAGAAGAAGAAGAAGAAGAAGAAACAACAAAAGCTATAAAACAAATGAAATCCAAACTAAAACTAGAACAGCAACGGACCATGATAAAACGATGGCAAGAAAAGCCCCTACGTGGTAAATACTGGGCTAAACTAAATGCGAAAGAAATAGACAGAGAAAAATCCCAGCAATGGCTGAGAAGCTCAGGACTCAAAGCAGAGACTGAAGGATTTTTAATTGCTGCACAAGACCAGAGCCTCCCCACCAGAAATTACCAAAAACAAATAATGAAAAGAAATATAACAAGTAACTGTAGAATATGTGGAGATGGACAAGAAACAATAAATCATATTATCTCTGGCTGCCCAGTCCTGGCTAAGAAGGAATATATTCACAGACACGACAGAGCTGGGACCTATATACACTGGAAGCTATGCCAACACTATGGAATAACAACAGAAAAAAGATGGTATAAACACACGCCAGAAAAGGTCACAGAAAACGAGAAAGCAACCATACTCTGGGATATGCCAATACACACAGATAGAGAAATTAAGACAAATAGACCAGATATAGTTGTCAAAGAGCATGAAGAAAAAAAATGCTTTCTAATTGATGTATCAATACCAGCTGATGACAACGTTTCTCTAAAAGAAGTGGAAAAACTTTCTAAATACAAAGACCTGGAAATAGAGATAACTCGAATGTGGAATCTAAAAACAGAAACAATTCCTATCATAGTAGGTGCCTTAGGTATAATAAAAAAAATATTCAGACAAATACCTAACAAAAATACCAGGACTTACAAATATATATAACATACAGAAAATTGCACTACTGGGTACTGCACACATTCTACGCAAAACACTTTCAATACAGTAAACATAAGAGCACCACAGCAAACCACGGCACATACCCAAGGCGCACAGAGCTGCGCTCGGTAGTGAAGTGAAAGCACGTTATAAAAATAAAACTACTGAACAATAATAATAATAATAATATTAATAATAATAATAATAATAATAATAATAATAATAATAATAATAATAATAATAATAATAATATATAGAAAAATGAGTTCTTAATTTTTGTATACGATTGCCAAATTCCATCACTAAGGTAAACATAGCTGACGTAATCCATCACTACGGCCAACTCAATAACAGAAAGCGCAACTCGAAAGTAACTTATTTATTGATCCTTTGAACAATGACAATATTTCGACATCACGTGTGTCTTCAACTGGTCTGGTTCAAAATAAATAAATAAGTTACTTTCGAGTTGCGCTTTCTGTTATTGAGTTGGCCGTAGTGATGGATTACGTCAGGTATGTTTACCTTAGTGATGGAATTTGGCAATCGTATACAAAAGTTAAGAACTCGTCTTGCTATATATTACATTTCTGCTGAGTTTATCAGTCCTCTCTATAAACTAATAATAATAATAATAATAATAATGTGCAGTCTGCTTGCGCCTACAGAGTATCTCAACAGGCATGATAGAGCTGCACAATATATTCACTGGGTAATATGCAAAAACCTGGACTTGCCCCATGATAAAAATTGGTGGGAACACAAACCACCCCCAGTACTTGAAAATGATCGCATTGCACTCCTCTGGAACTTCACCATTCAAACTGACAGAAAGATAGACGCAAATAGGCCAGACATCATACTGAAAGACTTCAGACAAAAATCATGCCTCCTCATTGATAAGACTGTCCCAATCGATATAAATGTATCTGTCAAGACCTACCAAAAACTGAACAAATATAAAGATCTTGAAATAGAAATTTGCAAAATGTGGAATCTGAAGACGAAAACATTCACTTGAACAAAACTGTACAAATCCAAATATATGGTACCCTATGCATAACACCTACATGAACTTCTAACTTGTTGTCTCTTGAGGTCTCTGAGTGAGACTTGGATCCAACTTGTAGAAATGCAAAACAAAAGTCAAACATAAAATAATAATAATAATAATAATGATGATAATAATAATGATAATAATAATAATAATAATAATAATAATAATAATAATAGTAATAATAATAATAATGATGATAATAATGATAATAATAATAATAATAATAATAATAATAACAATAATAATAATAATAATAATAATAATAATAATAATAATAATAATAATAAATGCCCGGATGCAGTACCAGACAATGACTCTCGTGGCTTCTGGTCTTAATTGATTGGAAGTGTTATCATGTACATTGTTTTGTCTTGGTATAAAAGATGGGCTACAGCAAAATTTCTACTTAATAGTCCAAGGTACACGGGTTACAACAGGGATGGTAAGACAAATGATTTGTAAAGAGCCAGCTTTGTATTCTTATTTATATGTCGCTGGCACCAAACGCCTGACTCCAAGCCAACAAATGCTTATGCTGCCCTTTGAATTCGCAGCTGTATTTATTTACGTTTGTGTGTATATTTGTCTGTGCATGGACGTTGCGTTCATGCAAGTGTATGTAGAAGACAGTATGTTATCAGTGACTATGATGAGTAGGATAATGTTTAATATTTCTCTGAATAATTCTGTTCGTTTATCTCCCAATCCTAGGTCAAATCTGCCTTTCTTCTTACCTGAGACCATTGATTGCCGAAATTTTTAGACGTTCATGTAACATTTTTTGAATGTTACACCAACCAGTACAACGACACTATTGCAAGTAATATGTATATCAATCTTTTCCACTCCGATTTTCGAAAATATATTTCTAAACGTTGGCAACTACTTGTCTCTAAAATGATTTAGGCACAAAACTAATATTTTCAGAGAGTGGAAGACGAATTGTGATTTAAGCACGCCATATAAACTTTCATAACTTTATTTAGTTTTTGGAATTTTCAGAAAGTTTTTCCGTATTTGTGTTTTACTCACAGGGATTCAAACGAGTATAATTAAAACAAAAATAAAAAAATAAAAAAATTCGAATGCTTGAAAAAAATTGTCTTGAGTTTTTCGAAATTTGTTTTAAATATGAGTTTAAAATACGGACAGTCCGAATTTTTTGCTTCAGTCTCATCATAGACTATTAAATTTGCTTATGGGGAGAAAGATATTGAAAAACATCAATACGTCAAAGGAAGGTATCAGGTGGTCGTGATATGTGTGGTAAATAACAGCTATATCGCACACCAAAAACACACACCCTTAAATTACACACCAAAAAACTTCTCCGTCTTGGCTTTTGCTTAATCATACGTGTGTAGAAGACAAATTAGCACAACACTTTTTCAGAAAATTCCTAAAAATATAAAAAAAAGTTCATAAGGGGTTATATGGCGTGCTGAAAGCAGAATGCCGCCGGGTGGAGGTGGGGTATTTGAAGCGACTAATCTAGTACTTGAATGGAGCATTATTTCATCGACGCCGGAATGATGAGAGACAGAAACGAATTGGACGGGATCTGAATTCAGAATATAAAGAGCCAGAAAAACATACTGCAAAACATATTTTCCAGTGATCTAACAACTCATCTCTTTGTATCAAAACATAGATGGTTTCCCAAACTTGTGTAGTGAAGAGTGGCATTCCATTGACTGAATCCTGATTTGTTGAGACACGCAGAGGCCGTGTATGTATTGTAATGTGTATCTGTGTGTGTAAGTGCTTTAGTGTAAAGAAAAATAAGAAATAATAGTCTTATATGGTTATATCCACATGGTGTCATATATATATATATATATATATATATATATATATATATATAAACCTATATATATATATATATAGGTATAGATTAGATATACACATAAATATATGTATGTATGTATGTATCTATCTATCTATCTATCTATCTATCTATCTATCTATCTATCTATATATATATATATATATATATATATATATATATATATATATATATATATATATATATATATATATATGCATATATATATATATATATATATGTATATATATGTTTGTGCTTGTGTCTCTGTGTATGCATGCGTGTCTATATATGAAATGTACAGATGAATGTGTGCGTGTGTGTGCAGGTATGTACATAGTGGATCGGAGTGGGGTTAAATTTCCCTATATCTGTAAAATTAGTTCATTAAGTCAGCCCGTATCAGTAAGCTATTCTCCACAAATGTAACAAATATGACATTTTATTGGAAGTTACAAGAGAACAAAACATACCTCTGCTGCATCTAAACATCTTTGTATTTATGCCAGATGTTTATAATTGACAGATTAATATCTGTTGAGAATTCTATAAATTTCTTCTCTTGTCTGGAAATATAATTGATTATAGCCAAACGTCAGTTTGTTAGGGTGGTATATATATCTTTCTGTTTACCACATTAACATTTGCCTGATATAATCTGATTAGTACAAATATACTTGTAATTGTAACATTGTATCTATCAATACAAACAATAGTATTTTGTTATTCGTGTATTATTTTTCATATTAACTATACACTCCTTCTATAGCCAAACTAAAACTATATCATGCAGGTGTCTTTTATAGTGTTCAGAAACATCTATTGAAATATTACGATGCTTGTGATATATTTCTTATCAAACGTTGGCAAATATCACATTTACACATTCTGTTATATTTTATTATATTTTGGGGATTTGCATGTAACAACTTTCGTACAACAACTGATTTTTTCATACATTTTACGCGCATTTCTTAATAATATGAAACAACTTCACATTTTAAATATGCTAGTTCCCGGTGTTGAAATTTAGATTAGTATCATATTTTTATTTTGTTTTTAGAAGTGGAATCAGTAAATAGATGTTATTTACTTATACACAAATTGATGTGAATTCGATTAAAATTATCTTTCTTTTTATGTACATTATTTTATGTTTAATATTGATCATGTCTAAAAACTAAAATGTTTCATGCTTTTAAGCTTTTCTATAATATTCTCTTTGATATGTAAATTAATTTCAAATTGTCAATGGTTGTAATTAAATCTTATGTATTTGTATACTTTATTGCGATTACATTAAAAATGTTGAAATAATTTTATCTGAAATCAGTGAAAGCTAATTACATATGCTAAACTAGTGGAAAATAAAAATTGAAGTTTCCTGTATTCAGCGATCAAGCGGTGTATGTAAATATGATACTTATTGACGGATGTTCATAAAATTAATCCTAAACATTACTGAAAATTTTCTGCATTACGACAGTATTAAGATTTATTTGCATCAGTATTCTAAGTAAATTACTATCTCATTCACAACTAAATAAGCTAAGATAGACATACATTGAAATAAAAATATTCTTTATTTCTAAAAGCAATTTACCATAGCTTGGTGAACAATTTAAATAAGAATTCTGAGCTAGATGGCTGTAAACAATTATATTATGTTACAATTTCACTTAGGCATAGTGAACAGTTGTTAGAAGTCAATAAACTTATGCTTTGGAGTAAAGTGGTAGGAAACTACAGAACGTAATATCAACTCCTCCTGGATTAAAATGTTGTCGAATATATTTTCAAGGAAGCGTCTATTATATTTGGGTATATTTCTGAAGTACTGGTTTCATATACGTAGCTTATGTTTCGTTTTACTGCACAAGGTTATGTCATAATCTTTTAGTGAGCTGTTTCGAAGTAATCTACATACGTGCGATTTTTTGGTGAGAATTCTGAGATTGTTACACACTTTTCACATCAAACATATGTGTTATTTGTTTTAGAATAGTTAAATTCTGTTAATGCTTTGCAAAGGGAGTGTATTTACGCTATAATTAATATCCCCCTAGGGGAAATATAAACCATAATGTAAATATATCATCTTGGTAGGGCTTGACTAAGGCGGTACAATGAATTGAATGTTGTGGATCTCACTCAGGATGCGTGCTCGCTATTACATTGTTTAGGATATTCTGCACTTTCTCTATTACTATAATAATAATAATAATTGAGTACCTTCAGCTTAGAGTATAAGCTCGATCAAATACTCGGTATAATTCTGACATTCGAAATATTTGTGTCTACGAAATTGCAATATGAATTGAATAACAAATTTAAATTGGCAGACTAACCTTGTTTTAAGGATGCTAATTGATAGACTTGCTAGTCTTTTTGAATGCATTAAACTCGTAATGAAATTATGTAGCCTCAGTCTTATTTGAATGAATCAGAGTAACTTTTTTAAGCATTCGCTCGTTGCAAGGTCCTTAGACTACTGAAAACGTAAGAGCTACTAGTATAAAATGGACGCTAGACAGAAGTCAATAGACTAACCTTGTTTTAAAGGATGCTAATTGATAGACTTGCTAGTATTTTTGAATGCATTAAACTCGTAATGAAATTATGAAGCCTCAGTCTTATTTCTTTTGAGTCCATTGAATGAATCAGAGCAATTATTTTTTAATCATTCGCTCGTTACAAAGTCCTTAGACCACTGAAAACGCAAGAGCTACTAGACTAGGATAGATGCCAGACAGAAGTCAAAAGACGACGATGTACATTAGACTTAAAAGACTGGAGGTCATATTGAAGAGGAAAACCAGACTTTAGAATGGAATTCCAAAGTTCAGAGGTGCGAGGGAAGAAACTGGTACTGTAAAGCGTTTTACGACACATTGGAGGTTTCACAGTATACTGATGATTACTAGATGCAATCTAGTCGATCGCTGATAAGTTCTTAGAGGAGGAACCAGAGAAGAGAACTCAACTGAACAATGTCTATGAAAATGCTTATAGAAAAGAGACAAGGAAGCTACAAGACGACGGGCTACTAACCCCAAGATTCCGAGTTAGATTCCAGGCAGTGACCTAAATAATAATGATAATAATAATAATAATAATAATAATAATAATAATAATAATAATAATAATAATAATAATAATAATAATAACAATAACAACAACAACAACAACAACATCGAAAAATACCTGAGAACTCAGGTCCGAAATTTGCCCAAGACACCTGATGAAGGCTGGAGGGTATATCAGCCGAAACGTTGTGTTAACAACAAACAAGATGAGGACAAATATCCGTCAAATGTAAATAATGTAAATAAAAATGTAAGAGATTACCTGCACATTTTGCTTCGCATCTAGTTTGGGATTCTTCCAGTGATGGTTGCCTTAACCTACAAAGTTCTTATATTTGCTCCAAAAGAATAGCACCATGTATCGCTATCATTGTGAACATTCCTCCACCGATTTGTTTTCTCTCTTGTGATTTAAACTCATGTAACATTTATTTCTGAGATCAAGTCGTATCTATATATAAATATAAACGTTAAAAATCTTTTCACTTCCCGAGCGTTAAACTAATACATCTGTTTATTGTCTAAACCAACTGTCTTCGTGTTTTTTTTGTGAATTCTCCCCATATATATATATATATATATATAATATATATATATATATATATATATATATAATTCTATTTTTTATTTTTATTTCTATCTTATTTTTGCTGTATTTTTACCTCTTGCTGTACATTTGTATGAAACCCTTTGTGAATCTTTGAAGAGGCCTAGCGGTTCGGGCATGTAACCCCATTTCAAAATGTCATCCGATAATCACTCCGGCAAGGAATATTCGGATAGAATGGGGCTTGTTAAAACAAGGCCGAAACAGCTGTAAGATTAAACTTCTGTTCATCCTCTAATTCCTTATGTACTTTGTACTTCTATATGTAAACCAGGTTAGCAAAATAACATAGTCTGCCATAGACACCTGTGCTTTGTTTCCTTCATTATTTTTCTTTCTTTTTTGTCACTTTTGCTATGAATTAAATTAATGAATTCAACGGGATACATCGTCTGCAAGTAGTTGGGTTCAGCATATTATCCTCCATTTTCTAATTGTTATACAAATTTGGGGTAAAACCTCCACTTTTACCGCTCCCATTGATTGCACTTAGTATAGCACTAGTGTAGCAATAATTGGGTACCCTCCCAGCAGTATACTGGATAGATACTATCCCTTAGTGGGTTGAACCCCCAACCCCTAACTCTCTCACGTTATATATATATATATATATATATATATATATATATATATATATATATATATATATATATATATATATATATATATATACATATACACATATATATATATATTTAAATATTTATTATACATATATATATATATATATACATACATATATATATATACATACATATATATATATTTATATGTGTGTGTGTGTGTGTGTGTGTGTGTGTGTGTGTGTATACATGAATATGCATACGGTGGTTGTTTCTGCCTTATGCAGAGTCCGATCAGTTATTGTACTTATACCTTAGATCCATCATGGCGTCTGATGTGGCGTTTTTAACCAGACAATGTATGCATATAAATATATATATATGTATACATAGAGGTATATATACACATATATATATATATACATGTATATGCATGTATATATATATGAACATAGAGATATATGCATGTATATATATATATATATATATATATATATATATATATATATATATATATATATATATATATATATATATATATATATATATATATATATACGGGTTAATAAGGCTTCGGTCCAGGTAAAGACAAAGCGTGCGTTAACAATAGCTGCGGTGAAATTAATTAGCGTAACCCACATTTGGCTGCACGACTGCTGAAATATTCTGTCGATATTGATTCCTCGCTTATGTATCG
Source organism: Octopus bimaculoides (assembly GCF_046866305.1). Lineage (NCBI taxonomy): Eukaryota > Metazoa > Mollusca > Cephalopoda > Octopoda > Octopodidae > Octopus > Octopus bimaculoides. Next base: position 120,146,536 of record NC_142930.1, on the reverse strand, counting down.
AACTTTTGTTCAGAAACATGAGCAAAGTATAATCTCTGTATTTCTTATAACGTGCTACATTCTGAAGGAATATCATATGCAACTGCTAATTTGTGACATAAAGACTTGGATTGCCATTCTCCTGAGTCTGTTTATGTATATTAGCTACGTCTTGATTTAAATGAATAATTAACCGATTTTTTTCCGTTTGAAGATAGAATTGATCAGAAGAGCCTGAGATATTGGACATCATTGTGATTCTGGAAGAAGGAACATAAAATGAAAGACAAGAAGCAGATGACGTGATATGAAAACACGCCGGTTAGAAGAATATTTTGATATTCCTGAAAATATCAGTGTTGTAGGTGGAGTAAAGTTTATAGCTGGAAATAATAGAAGAAAAAAACAACTGCTACTACAGGAAGTATATGGCAACAACCAGCATCCTTTGAATAAGAAACAAGTAGAAGGAAAATGAATACTAATGATATTGGTGAAAGGTCAAATGTTCTAGATGATTGTGATGGTGAATATTGAATAGCGAATGGAAGTGTTGAATATCATTATACGGAGTGTGAATGCTCCTTATCCATTCGATTGCAGAACAATGAAAATATTCCAAGGAACTCTCAGAAGTTTTATTTCAGGTGTGCTTATAAATTCGCAAACAAACAGCATGCGCAAAATTAGTTATGAGGTACGGAAAGTAAAGAAAGCTTGTACTATTTTCAAGGGCAATGTTATGACTTAAGGGTTTTCATCAAATTTTAGTGGGGAGAATTTAAACAGATTGACAAACAGTGAGTTTCTCCCATAAAAAAGATTTATTTTCAATGTTGATGTTCAAAAGCAATTGCACTGGAGCTTGTTTACAATTGAGGACAGAAATGGAAACGGAATAAAACTGTTAGCACAGCTCTAAGGAAATACCTGCAAATTTAAAGTTTTTAGAACAACGAGAGGTTAAATTTCGCTGTAAATTGTTGGCTACCATAGGTAAAAAGAAACAGAAGAACGTGTGAAGTACATTGTACATACACGTCTCTGCGTGAAATCAGTACTGCGTGTATCATCAAAAGATGGTTTCATTATACGAAGGAGTTATATACTGGTATATTATGTGTGTTTTATCAAAGAATTAAAATAGCTTGAGAATATGCTTCTTCATTTTCGGGAACAAAATACTATATAATGTTAGGTAGAGCCTTATAGGCATCAAATATTCGACTGATAAATCTTTGACTGGTAACGTTCATGAAATCCATGAACGGAAATTTCGCCTGGAAAACTTCAATATAAAAAACAAATTTTCAAAATTGTAATTAAATTTACTGTAATTATCTTTGAGTTTTTCTTTGATCAATACCGATATTATAGCTAATTGTTCAGGTGTTGTTAACAAGATGCCGGAAGGACGATGGCGTTAATTTCACGGCAAGGTGCATTGTGATATATTTAGCGAGTACCATACATGTATTGGGTAACTTACGTGGTGGACCAGACAATATGCTGGCGCCAGTCAGTTGAAAATTCTATGCAGTAAATGAGCAACAGTGAATATATATATATTCACCAGAGAAAAGACTTCTGTTGCTCATTTACTGCATAGAATTTTCAACTGACTGGCGCCAGCATATTGTCTGGTCCACCACGTAAGTTACCCAATACACGTATGGTACTCGCTAAATATATCACAATGCACCTTGCCGTGAAATTAACGCCATCGTCCTTCCGGCATCTTGTTAACAACACCTGAAAAAAAAATTTTTTTAAATAACTGTCACTTTCAGAAAATCTCAAGAAGACTGTTAAACAATATATGAGTAAGCACCTAAAAGGCATTTTGGATTCCTTCTAAATCCTTGTTTTTTATGCGTGTGTAATTCCTTTGGATGAGTTTGGAGGTGGGCAAGTGTGGGTGGGTGATGGTGAGGATTGCTGTGATGGTGAGGATTGCTGTGGCGGTGCGCATGGTGGTACACACACACACACACACACACACACACACACACACACACACACCCACACCCACACACACCCACACACACACACACACATGTACGCAATTATGTATATACGACTAAATGATGTACGAGCTAAAAGAAATTGTTTGTAAGATTCCATTGCGTAGAAATAAATTTATTCATGCATATATATATATATATATATATATAGAATGTCTCTATTTGTCGACGGTATTTTTCCTTCCTTTCATCAGTGCTTGGCCTGTTTTGATTTATGTATCAACGTCAAGCTATTAAAAATACGCAAATGAGATAAGCTAATAATTATCTTGTTTCAATCAGAACTATAGTCTCAATTGTATTTTTTTTTCCCTTTTACCCTACATTTCCTTTTTAAGAAGTCTTATTGTCTAACATACAATACATTGTCTGCTGAAGACCAGCTTTAATGATAGAAGAAAGAGAACAGCAAGAAAGTCAATATTCAATAAAGCTAAAGAAACCGAAATCAAAACACAAAATGGAATTACTTTTAATTAATCACCCGAACGATAAAAATTAATAGATTACATTTCATAGATCGAGATTATTTTTGCTTATGAAATAAATTGTGCTTGTACATCGAAGTACATGCATACATACATACATACATACATGCATGCATACATACACACATACTTATATGCATACACATTTGTGAACTCACAAGTTTATTGCCACGCGTAGAAAATGATTAAACATAATAACTACACGTATAGAGACGCACGTGGGTATACTAGTATTTGTGTATTTATATCTGCATAGTATATATATATACGTAGACCCACACAGTCGAGCGTACTGGCGGGCACACACATCCAATCATCCAGATATCTCTATAACTAAGTTGTTGAGAAAGTTTTTCATATATATATATATATACATACATACATATGATACATACAAACACACACACACACACACACACGCACGCACACACACACACACACACACACACACACGCACACACATATATGTTTGTATATATGTATATGTACACGCACTCACACAACCGCAGACAAACACACACATATCTTCAGCAAATTATCTAAATGATCATATAATATTTTCGTCTCTCCTCTTTTGCAATCGATTTCTCAAAGAGTCTGAGCTTCTATATAATTAAAGACAGATGTCTGGAAATATATTTGCCGGGAAACAAACTTCGGATGATAAGGTTGAAGTTGGTGTTAACATATTTAATGTTAAGGAAGTTGAAGATCTAATTATGAACATGTAAGTGATAACGTAATGCGATCGCTAGATAAATATCGGCATTACTTTAATCAGTATGACATATACGGGAGACAACTCCAGGCTGATGGTTTTTCTCTTTTACCTTTTTCTCGATTCAGTCCTTCCATCATCCAACACTCAGAGACATTAACTTTTATATTCAGTGTAGTTAGTAATATTTAGGATGAGACACCGAGTGGCACATCGGTGCCGTTATGATTCGTTAAGGCGTTGAAACCATCCACCACACCTTAGATATGAAAAAGTAGCATATTTATGAAATTAAATTGTCGATTTTATAGATGTGGCTGTGTGGTAAGCAGTTTGCTTCGTAACTACATTGTTCCGGGTTCAGCTCCACTACGTACCGCCTTAGGTAGTGCCTTCTACTATAGCCTCGGTCCGACCAAAGTCTTGTTAGTAGATTGGTAGACGGAAACTGAAAGAAACCCGTCATATGTATGTATATATATATATAGGTATATATATATATATATATATATATATATATATATATATATATATATATAAATATATATATATATATATATATATATATATATATATATATATATATATATCTAAATATATATATACATATATATATATATATATATATATATATATATATATATATATATATATATATATATATATATATATATGTATATATGCATATTTGTGTATGTATGTCTGTGTTTGTTCCCCACCACCGCTTGGCAACAGGTGTTAGTGTGTCTACGCCTCAGAATGGCTGCCGTCTAATAAATAAAACAAGTAAAAAATAAAGAATATAAGATTTTATTTCCCAAATACGCTTTTGTCAAAATCCCGATAGTTAAATCAAATCTAAGCACATTATTTCGTTAGTATTAAATATCTTACGATATCAAATATTTATTCCACGAGGTAAATACCTATTAAACAGTTTTATATTAGTGACTATTATTTTAATTTTTCTCTTCATACTATATGAAACAATCTTCTACATGGTTTCATTTGATAAGGCTTCTCCTTTTATTTGATAAGACTTCTCACTAAAGAACACATTCTACGAGAGAATGAGCACATTTATTTACTCAGTGAAACACTAATATATCACATCTACTCTTGTGGAATATTTTACATCAATCTTGTGTTTGGTTCATTGCTACTTTGATATGTATCCTTATGTCTTTGATTCGTTGAACGAATTTCCAAATAACGGTCTATTTGCCAACACCCTTGCTATAGCATTCTGCTTAAAACCTAATATACACTATTTCTCACAGTATAATATGTCTAACTACACTGAATATAAACATTAATCTCCTTCAGTGTTGGATTTCAATAATTAATTTTTCAAAAATATATAAACCTCTACGATAACCAGCTCTGGAATCTGGTCTTGAAGACATTAAAGGGTTTATAATATGGCAATTCTGTGTACATTTAATAACTAACCGCAGTTTCTAAAACTGTCCATATGAAAAGTGGTACATATTATAAGTCTTGTCTATAGCTAATATTTTCGGATTATTTTATGTTATTAGTAAATATGATATCAATATATCAACTATCAGGTGTATTCCATTCCACATACAGATGCCAACTGTCTGGGTTTACGATCTTCTAGATATAGCTGAAAGAATCCTTTAAGGGAATATTTGAGTACATGGCAATGTTCAATGTCAGTATATAATCGGAAACATTATAATGGATAAGTAAGTGAATATTGTAAAGAAGCAAGATATGCTGATTGCAATCGACAATTAACTATCTTTTAATCATCATAGGAGCATACGATATGTTTTTAACGCGTTCCAGTACGTTCGGACATGAAAAAACATATCTTGCAGAAATATGCCGGAGAAAAGGATTGTAATTGGAGAAAATCTGTGCGAGAAAATCTCAATTAAATGTTATATTTATGATGGTGTGCTTCCCATAGCCACTAACAACTTGTTAGACCAGCACATTGTAGATTTGCTGATGTTCACAAGGCTTTGTCAACTTGGAATTAATTATTAAGAGGCTAGAAGCGTACTAAGCAAATTGAATGAAACAGGTGT
>NC_142930.1:120101267-120133767 GCF_046866305.1 Octopus bimaculoides | reverse complement strand
TTCTCCCTATTGTCCCATCTTCCTTTTTGCTTTGTTTTTTTTCTCTCACCTCGCATATTTTTTCTTCTCACAACACCTTTTTCGTTTTTTCTCCTCATGCCGTTATTTTTTCCCCCACACCTGTAAAAAAAATTTTTTCCCCACGTACAATTTTCTCATCACGCTTGTTTTTTTTCCACCACACCTTTTGTAATTCTCCTTCCCACGTCTAATTTTCTTTTCTCTCTCGTTCCATCATGCCTGACTACAAATATTTCCAACTCACTCTCCACAACCGCCTAAAACTATACCTCCGCACACTTTCCTCTCAATACTTTCAACCTACTATACGACTCTCCTTACTCATATTCAAGAAGACTCGTTTCTCTAGTCATATTACGTTTCTCAGTCGCTGCTTACATCGCCGCCTCATCCCTAAGGGTTTCCGCCTCCATTTCCACCCCACTCTCCACTCTTCTACCACCATTCTACCACCATTCTACCACCATTCTACCCATACTCCGCACCACATCCTACCGCCTTATGCGGGCCACCATTCGCTCCAATCTCTCTAAAATCCACACTATCGACCGCCTTCTTCCTCCAGCCTTTTCCATATTTTTCTCCTCTCTGTCACCCTACCATGCTCACAAGACATTGCGCTTTATCATTCAACTTAATCATCTCTTTCATGCATTTCTTACCGACACTAAGCTCCGCAAACTTCACTCACTCCTCCATTCCTCCACACCCGATGCCACTACCCCAACCCCTCCACCACCCTTCTCCCTCCCTGATATACTTTCCCCACCCACACACAACCACCCTTTCTCTCCCACACACACGCCACCCCTCCCTCCCAGCCCTCCACCATCCCGACCGCCCCTCCTAACCCTACTTCATCCCCTCCTACTTTCATTCCACCCACCCCTTCTCCACTTCAGTCTGTCGTTACCATTCCCCCAGATCTTCCTCTCTCTGAGGCGGAGCGCTCCATCCTCAATAGGGGTCTGCGCTTCATCCCACTCACTCCATCCTGCAAGGAATTTCAAACCCGTGCCGATATCCACAGCTTTGTGCGCCGCGTTAGGTTGGGTGCGCTTTTCCATAACACACTACCCGCACCCAACGAGGACTGCTTCACTGACCTGGGCCGCCGACCATCCCAGTAGACGCCTGCTCCTGGCCAGTTCCAAGCAGTTGATCGTTTCGCGGGCGCCTGCCAACGCGCTGTGGACCGGTTTAACTCTTTCAGGTGTCCCTCTCGACTCAATATCTCCCCAGCCGAACTCTCGGCCCTTCGATCCCTCCGACGCTGCACGGACATCATCATAAAACCGGCTGATAAGGGTGGAGCCGTGGTGGTATGGCGCGCGGACCTCAACAAGGCCGAAGCTGTCCGCCAACTTCGAGATACCTCATTCTACCACCCTCTGCCCTCCGACCCCACGCCCAGCTACCAACAGACTGTGTTCTCCACTATCCATGACCTCATCCTCTCCTCCCGTCTCCCCACCACCGCCTCCAAACTTATTGTTCGCACCCCACGCACTCCCACCATTTACTTCCTCCCCAAGATCCATAAACCGAACAACCCTGGCCACCCCATCGTCTTCGCCCGCAACTGCACCACCGAGCTTATCTCAAAATACCTAGACCGTGTCCTCGCCCCCCTAGTGGCTTCCCTCCCTTCCCACATTCATGACACTAACCACGCGCGTCGTCTACTCAACTCTTTCTCTTTCCCTCCCGGCCCTTCTAAGCTTCTCTTCACTCTAGACATTCAGAGCCTCTATACGGTGATCCCCCACGACGAGGGGCTGCGTGCCCTGAAGTATTTCCTAGACCGAGTGGCCATGGGGACGAGAATGGGCCCCAACTACGCGAATCTGTTCGTTGGTTATGTTGAGGCCCAAATATTCTCCAGTTTCAGTGATCCTACTCCCGAACTATACGATCGTTATCGACGACTGTATCGACGACTGTATAGGTGCCACCTCACTCTCCCGCGAACATCTTTACTCGTTCCTCTCTTTCGTTCAATCTTTCCATCCTGCCCTCCACTTCTCCTGTACTATCTCTGACACCTCTGTCCCCTTTCCCGACATTTCGGTCAGCATCCTTCACTCCACCCTTAGCACCTCCATCCACTACAAACACACAGACTCACACTCCTATCTCAACTTCTCCTCCTCCCACCCTAAACACACAAAAGTTTCCATCCCCTATTCGCAATACCTCCGTCTACGCAGACTTTGTAGCGACAGCCATGACTTTGAGACTCAGTCTCAACTCATGGCTCGCCACTTTAGCCTGCGTGGATATCAACCCACCACCGTCCACACCGCGCTTGCCAGAGCACGTTCTGTGGACCGTGCATCTGCTCTCTCCCCCCGAACCCACCCTGCCGTTTCCCGCCTCCCTTTTCCCCTCACCTACCATCCCACCACCCTACCCCTCCAATGCTCCATTCTTCGAGCTTTCCGGCGCCTCCAGTCCGACCCCTCCAGTCCGACCCCTCCACCTCCCACATCTTCCCTAATCGACCCTCTCCTCCTTCAAACGAGCCCATAACCTACGAGGGCTCTTGGTCCCCCACCCAACCTCCCAACCTGGCTCGTTCCCTTGCTCCCGCCCACGCTGCCGCACTTGCCCTTACCTCTACAACACCACCCTCCTCACCAGCACACACCACCGACCCTATCGCATCACCGACTCCTTCACCTGCACTTCCACTAACATTATCTATTGTATCTCCTGCTCTCTCTGCCATTCTCTGTACATCGGACAAACGGGGCGCCGCCTGGCCGACCGATTCGCGGAACACCTCCGAGACATCAACGTTGGCAATGACACCCCGGTGTCACGCCACTTCCGTTCTGCCGGTCACTCCTTGCAGCAACACCTGGCCGTGTTTGGATTGTCCATGCACAGGGGCCATCCGGACTCCCGTTTGCGCCATGAACAGGGATTAATCTTCTCTCTACGCTCCTTTGCGTCACATGGGCTCAACTCCCCTTCTCTCTTCATCTAACCCCCTCCTCCTGCTTCTTTCCACCACCCTCCCTCCTACCACCCATCCCCCCACCCACACATCCCCCTCCTGCTCAGACTCCTACTTCTCTGTACGTCTCTTCACCTCTCTTCACTCCTACTTCTCTTCACTCCTACCTCTCTTCATTCCTACTTCTCTTCATTCCTACTTCTCTTCCCTCCTACTTCTCTTCACTCCTACTTCTCTTCCTACTTCTCTTCATTCCTACTTCTCTTCACTCCTACTTCTCTTCACTCCTACTTCTCTTCTTACTTCTCTTCACTCCCACTTCTCTTCACCCCTACTCTTTCTCTCCTCTCTCTTACTCTCTTACTCTCTCTCACTCTCTTCTCTCTTACTCTCCCCACTTTCACTCTTATTCTCTACACTCTTACTCTCTTACTCTCTCACCCTTACTCTCTTACTCTATCTCACTCTCTTCTCTCTTTCCCTCTCTCTCCCTCTCTTCTCTCTCCCTCTCTTCTCTCTCACTCTCTTCTCTCTCACTCTCTTCTCTCTCACTCTCTTCTCTCTCACTCACTTCTCTCTCACTCTCTTTCTCTTCCTCTCTTTCTCCCCCCTCCCATACCCACATTCCCCGTCTCTTACATCCACCTTCCCCTTCCCCCTTCATCGTCAACCCCCTCATAAGCTCATCCCACCACACCCCAACACACTCCTGCTCTACCTTCCCACTCCACCCCATCCAATCCCTTACACCCACATACCCCACCATCAGCCTAACCCACACTCCACCCATGCCTTCCCCACCTCCCAACACCCTCACATCACACCACGCATACACTACAACTGACCAACTCCTTTCTCCCCTCCCCATTTTCACACATACATACATCAAGATCACCAGCATTCTATCTCTCACACACACAGCCCCTCGTTCTTCGATCACCGTTCTTTCTCCCCCTTTGTTATCTCCCCCTTTTCTTAGCTCTCCTGTGTAAAATATCTAACTTCCGGTCAGCCATTACTATGATTGACCGTTGACTGAACACTATTCAATTTTTTTTCTCCGTGCTTTGCACCTTGTCTCCGTATTCTTTCTGTTGAAGAGCGTAGCTCGAAACGTTAAAGACTTTCCGTATTCCCAAGCGTCATACTAATACATCCTTTTGTTGTTTACACCACCTGTCTACGTCTGTTGTTGTTTTTTCGTACATTCTCCCATATATATATATATATATATATATATATATATATATATATATATATATATTTATGCATATATACATTTACATACAAAATATGAAGTTCAAATGTGATATAAACGACTAGGTACTCTTTGTAAGTGGTGTAACAGATTACTAGGGCTGCAGGTTTATAACCGAGACGGTAGTTATAGAGCGATTGGAGAGTTCCGATATAGCGGATATAGAATTGTTAAAGAGGAAAACAGACGTTGAGGTAAGGTAGACATCTCAAGTCATATACATTATTATCATCGAAAAAAAATCGAAGTCTGACAGCTGTTTCTCAGATATCCCATAGTATGGGGTATTCAGTAATGGGAGACAAATAGCGAAAATGATAAGGGTATAGATTACGGAATATCCCATACTCTCCGATATTCCAGAAACAGCTGTAAGACTTTGAATTTTTTTCGATGGTAATAATGTATGACTTGAGATGTTTGCCTTGCTTTAATTTGTTTGCCCTCTTTAATAATTATATATACATACATACATACATACACACACACACACACACGCTATATATATATATATATATATATATATATATATATATATATATATGTTATATATATATATGTATATATATATATATATATATATATATATATATATATATATATATATATATATATATATATATATATATATATATATATATATATATATATATGTGTGTGTGTGTGTATATATATATATATATATATATATATATATATATATATATATATATATGTTAAGGGCATTACTATACATAAATGCCTCAGACTAGGAGGGACTCTAAAAGTCAAACTACCATTATAAATAAATTTTTACCGAACGCCAGGTAATGCAATTCTCGAAGCGAGCCTCCTAAAAACAGACTTAACTGTAAAAATGTGTTTATTATGGTAGTCTGACTTTTAGAGTCCCTCCTAGCGTGAAGCATTTATGTATAGTAATGCCCTTAATATGTACAAATATATTTATAGGGAATAATTAATAAATTTTTCCCTTATGAGGTTTTTTCATGCTAACTACTTGATAAATTCTTATAAAGATTTTATCCTGTACATAAATTATATATATATGTATATATATCGATATCGGGATAAAATTAAGTTATTATAATAGGCTAAAGAAAGAAGAGAGTTAATAAATTTAGAGAAACAGATTACATTATGTTCTATCCATCTATCTATCTATCTATATATATATATATTTTTAGAAACGTTCTCCCTGTTTTTTTGTGCGGAAAATGTACTAAAGCGCGTGAGATTGAAAATTCAAATCTAAAAGCGTAGTGGCTATAACAGTCGGAGTAAAACTCATGTTAGCGATTCCAGCCAATTTTTCCAGACAAATTCAAGGATTTCTGAATGGAGGAAATGTTCCATTGTGTATGACACTTGGAAAAAACAATACCAGTCTTGTTCCCAGATAAGCAGAAGTGTTGTAAACGTAGGTCAAGGTGGAGTAAAGATCCGATGTTAATAGATAAGACGTGATTAAAAACTGCAAAAGAAAAATAACTGGAACTAGGAATGGCGTGAATAGACTACAAAAGGAGCTATGATATAGTTCATCACAGCCGGAAAGTGAAATGTATGGAGATATTTGGAGTGGCAGAGATGGTACAAAATTTTTTTTTAAATCTGGAAAATGGATTAACATTAAGAGGAAAATCAATGGGCACAGTGATCATTAGAAGAGAAATATTTCAGGGCGGTAGTCACCACTTTTGTTTTTGCTGGTATAAATAACTTTGTCGATGGATTTGAGAGATGTTAAACCAGGATATACTTTGAGAAATGGAATGGAAGTAGTTAATCAACTTTTATACATGGGCAATTTGAAGCTTTAGTGGAAAAAAAAGAAAATCAACATGGGACACTGGTGAACACAGTAAGTATTTGCAGTCGTGACACAGGTATAGAATTTGATTTCAATAAATATGACATTTGACTGTGAATAGGGGGAATTTTAAGAAGAATGAAGGACATAAACTGCCAAATTATCAAGGAAGGAAAAGTTTAGAAGAAAGGCAAGGATACAAAGACTCGGAAATTTTGGAATCACATATGAAAAATATAGAAATGAAGGAAATCATTTAAAATGAGTAGTTCAGAAGGACCAGCTTGATACTGAAATATAAGTTAAATTCGGGAAACGTTATGAAAGCAATAAAATCAAGGGCTATATCAATTGTGATATATATGGCAGGTTTTGTAAATAGGAACAAAGAGGAATTGTAAGGTATTGATCGAACGACAACTCGGAAAATGATAACAATGTTCAAGGCTTGCCTAAAAGGGCAGATGTGGAGAGGGTATACATGAAACGTAAAAATGGAAGGAGGGGAGTGATGAGTACTGATGATTGTGTGAAAACGGTAGTGAAAGGACTCAATCAATTTGTCAAGGAAAACGCCGAAGCAATTTAGCAACAGTGAGCAATGCAAACATACTAGGAGGGCAAACGAAATACGAAGTACCTAAAAAAGATGTTCTGAAATCAAATACCTCCGAGGTCCACTTTGCATGTCATCATATCACGATCTATAAAGTAAATACCAGTCATATATTTGGGTTGATGTAATCGACTTAGCCCTTTCTCACATATTTTCAGGCCTTGTGTCTATAGTAGAATAGAGTATTATTATTATCATCAACATCATTATTGCTATTATTATTATTATTATTATTATTATTATTATTATTATTATTATTATTATTATTATTATTATTATTATTATTATTATTATTATAATGGCGGTGGTAGTTATTAGTATCACACTGCATATTAATAGCTAGCTGCATTGCCAGACAACGTAAATTACGGTGTTTAATGCGATTGGACAATAGAGAATATTGTTTCACATAATTTCTCTTTGTGTTTTTGTATCCGAATGTTGTCTTTAGAATGTGTTCATCGTTTATTCATACTTTCACTATTATTAAACCAAACAAACAAATATGCATATACATACACATATACATAACAGATACACACATACACATAATCTCATTACGTGTTTTTATGTTTAAGTATTGTTATACACACACACACACACACACACACACACACACACACACTCACACAAACTCAAACACACGCACATACGTATACATATGTTTCTAAAGGAACCCACCTCATATGTGTATATATAAATATATATATATATATATATATATATATATATATATGTGTGTGTGTGTGTGTGTGTGTGTGTGTGTGTGTATATATATATGTATTATATATATATATATATATATATATATATATATATATATATATATATATATATATATATATATATATATATATATATATATATATACATATATATATATATATATAAGAACGTACGTGCACGCATATATGTATGTATATATATATATGTATATATTAGCATTGTTTATGACATTACCTACAACCTATGGTTTGTTTTTGTTTCCATGTCTCTTGTTTTTGTTTTTAAAATCCTGAAACAAACTTTCTAACCCGAAACTCTGAGGCCATTTTGGAATCTTGCTACTTGACATTTCTCATATATAGGAAATCTGTACCACCTGATAAATCAATAGTAATTGTGGGATCTTAGCTTTATATAACAGCGCCACTGTGCAGGAATTCATGTGAGCCATAGAAAATAAATAAATAAATGAATAAATAAATAAATGAATAAATAAATAGATAAATAAATAAATAAATAAATATATAAGTAGACATCGCCATTTTGTGTCGTGTGTTTGCTTTCGGTTTTCTTGATAATTGTTGATTTTATTCTGAATGTTCTATAAACAAATGGCTTTTTTTATTGCTCACATTATCTATCTCTTTTGTCTAACTTTCGATCGATCGATGATTTCGGTTCTCTCGACTCTAGCAAATCCTCTCTGACTCTTTTCTCTCTCCCATTTTTCTCACTCACACTCAAACACAAAACACATACACGTACTTGCACACAAAACACATACACGAAGACACACAATCACACATACAGACACACAGACACTGAGGCAGACACAGAAACACACACACACATACACATACAAACACACAGAGTCACATACACGGACGCAGAAACACGCAAACACACACACACACACACACACACACACACACATATACTACTTACAAACGGTATCTTTAAAGATACGTAAATATGCTTTAGTGAGTAAATGGATACGTTCGTAATACCAATGTGCACACACAGATGCAAAAGAGTGTGTATATGTATATATGTGAATGTATATATATGTATGTATGTATGTATGTATGTATGTATGTATGTATGTTTGTATAGTCTCTGTCAATGAAATTTGCACACAAGTCATTCGACATTCCGTTTTTATTGCAGAAAAATACCTGCTGATGGTGCAACGCAGTGGAACTTAAACTGAAACCATCTACTTGAAAAATGAGTTAATCACACACACACACACATAGACACACACACACACACACACACACACGCACACACGTACAAATGTCTGCAACTATATTTATTGGTAAAAGTTCCAGAAGTGCTTTACATTGAAAGTTGGGTCCTACGCCATGCAAACAGCAAGGCATGTGTCAGTGGCCCCACATCTGATGTTACTTTGATTAATGGAACCGTGTATTTCTGTTTTACGTCGGGCATAGTGGAGGAACCACAGCAAAGGAGGAAGGACCGGTGATTTAGACTGTGATAGTAAGGGAGATAATCAGTGAACTGTTTGGATTTTGTTCCCTTACATTTTGTAACAGAAATCTATTTGTTTATAGTAAGTGTTATATCTCCACCAAATCATGTCACATAATTAAGTTAAGTGTAGGAATTAGATTCTTGAAGGAATTAACCTACTTAAAACGATTACTTTTTTCCGTGTTATTCATTAATAACTCACTTTTTTAATCATATTCTTATGATTGTAAATACCCAGCTAAGGGCACAAGAAAAGGATAATACTGGACGATTCTGCTACTATGTTGCAGACTCTAGAAGCCATCAATTTAAAACCTCACCCAAGGATACACACACACACATATACACACACACACACACACACATGTATGTATGTATGCATATGTGTGCGTGTGTATATGTATATATGTATATATATATCATATATATGTGTGAATATATATATGAATGCATGCATGTATCCAAGAATATACATATACATACATGCATGCATATATATATATATATATATATATATATATATATATATATATATATATTATGTATATACTATATATATATGTGTGTGTATATATATATGTATGTACGTATGCATGCATATACCTAAGAATATATATATGTGTATATATGTTTATATATATATATATATATATATATATATATATATGTGTGTGTGTGTGTGCGTGTGTGTGTGTGTGTGCGTGTGTGTGTGTGTGTGTGTGTGCATGTATGCATGTATATACAAACGCGTGAGAGAGATAATTAGGTAACTTGCTCTGACAATTTCTACAAATTAATTCCTATAAGAGAGAGAGAGAGAGATAAATAAATAAACAGACAATCAGACAGGTAGACAGATAGGTAGACAGACAGACAGATAAATAGATAGATAGGTAGATAGATAGATAGATAGATAGATAGATAGATAGATAGATAGATAGATAGATAGATAGATAGATAGATCCGTCTCACTACATAAATATCCGTCTCGCTACATAAATATTACCTTTGAACATGTCATAGTGTCTTCCATATCTATATTTGAGTGATCGGACGACACTTCTGCTTCCCACTCACTCTTTCCTATCCTATATTCCGTGACCTTCTACAGAGTTTATCAGAGCAATGTTCAATATATGCTTATTAAACAAATTCCCAATAGGGATTTTCTTAATACATACACACATGGCACATAGCTCTCTCTATGTCTCTTTCTCTCTCTCCGTCTCACTCTCTCTCTCTCTCTCGCTCTGCTTCCTTCGAGTCAATCCTTCTGTCAGTGTGTGTATTTTATCCATTCTTCTCAAATTGCATTATCTCACCATGTCACATTTGCTCTCCTTACAAACTATATTCAGTTTGTTTTTGTATTTCTTTTCATCAATCTCTGTGTGCACGTCCCAGTTGAAATTTATGCTCCATTACTTCTTAGTTTCCAAGAGAATTCAATTTACTGACTGTTTTGCTTTGGCGTATCTTATCCAGGCAAGCAATAAATTTCCATTAATATCATTGTCTTCTATTTTTTTCCCACAAGTTTTACTATTCCTGCATGCTTTATTGCATAATGGGGAGTATGGGATATCATTTCTATTCTCCCTTCTTTTACTGAATCAAAAATAAGCTTCTGCAAGATATGAGTAGTGTTTAATGCTGATATTTTTTTTTAGTAAGAAATAGAAGTTTCACTATATATTTCGCCGCTTCATTGCTATCATACGTGTGACGACTAATATTAGAATGATCATTTATTTTCAATCACCCCCTTTTGATAGATTTCCATTTCCTGATTTTCACATCTGGATAATATATGATGTTACTGATGTTACGTTTTAAAAATATTTTCTAAGAAGTCGAGAGTGTAGGTCAATAGCCAACTGTTTTGCATAGACATTGATACATTTAAAGGAAATAGAAGAAATCGTAAATCGTCTTTTCCTACTGTAGGAAGATGTTCCGCAATGTTATAGAGCTACGCCCCTGACAGATAACTTGCCTAGACGCAAAGGGGAAATTCGGCTGAGTCAAAGGATCCCGGTTAAAGGGTGATAGTGTTAACGTGGGTATCGGACTACATACGAAATTCAAGATAACTTATAACGAAATGACAAGCTTAGGCGCATATTCTGTTCACCAAATCTCATTCAAACTGCATGATTGAAGCTGATTTAATCATTGACAATACAATCAAAACGAACCTCGGAGATTTTAGTGAGAATATTTTAATTACGACACCTTATCTACGCCTATTTTAGAGATATACTACATAATAGGGAGTATATTGATATAACGGTTTCTCCGACTACATTACAAAACTGTAGACATATAGCCATTGTTTTAATATTTTTAAAAACGAAACAAACATATAAAAAGAAAATCTATACATAAACTTGATAAAATCATAAACAAAAAAATGATTTTTTACGTATTACTAAGCTGTTACAGTTCAAGGTTGATCCATTCATTTAAAAATGAAACCCACTCTTCTTGTTTTACTTTGAGCGAACAGGTTAATAATTTTCTCCTTGATCCCTGGATGTATCAATGTCGCGGAGGTGGTGAAAATTACCATAATATCAGCACCATTCAGTGTTTAGTCATAAGCGAATTTAGGTTAGGTAAAATATGTTTGTGACATAGTTCAACTGTAGAAAAGCAAATTCACTGCAGTTCCCTAAAGTTCGCTTATACCTAAACTCTGCTTGGCGCTGATATTAGAGTGATTTCCGTGACCTCAGTGGTCTACTGGCGTAAATTTGTCAATGATATTGTTAAAATTTGTCCAGAGTTGCCTCTTTTAAGTATTTCCCATTGATAACGGATGGGGAGCTAGATACATCGATGTCTAGAAATCTGACAGGTGATGGTGGATAGAAATGGTGTTTTTACAAAGTTTGACCATAATATAAGAGAGAATTTTTCTACACGGTAACTGCCGTGAATTTGTCCTTTAGCAGTTGAAATGTGTCACAAGCATGCTATAACTAATCTATAGTTCATGTGTACACACACACACACACACACACACACATACACACACACACACACACACACACACACACACACACACACACACACACACACACGTTTAAACGTCGCAAGTGACAAGGGTACGACGTAGTACCAGCATTGTAAGAAATAAGAGTCAAAACAACTCTTTAGGCACGCAAAGCACTATCTTAGAAAGTTGACGAGGAAAACAGAGCTCCCTACTTTAGTGAGACAAAGCACCCTACAGAAGTAACAGATATACCCATGTCACATGATAACGAATTCTGATGCATAGCATCTCAATTTTCGTCAGGAGAACTCAACCGTAGGTTAAGTTCTGCTCGCCTCGTCAAGTTATAAGAAAAATCGTGAAAGCATGTGCTGTTTCAAAACGGTAGCCGTGTATACTATAAATAATTTAGGTGGCTTATTAGCAATTTAAATCCTAAAGGCAAATTTATAAACGCCACTAAAGTAACAAGGGAACAAAGCAGTACCAGCATTGCTAGAAATAAGAGTCAATACACAACTCATTAGCCACAAAATGCACTCTCTTAGTAAGTCGACGAGGGAAACAGAGCTCCTTACTAAAGCAGCAGATATGCCCATATCACGTGATTTCGAATTCTAATGCATAGCATCTCAATACTCGTCATTGAAACTTACTCTCTGAAATAGTGTAAGGGTGCTCGCGGGGGTCTGTATAGCCCAATGACAGACATGTCTTTAGCTTTGTTATGTAAAGAGACTGATTCGCAGTAGCCGTTGGAGAAAAGGTTCTTGGCATCTGCGCTGAAAGAATCATCGAAAAAAAACAGCAACTCCACCCTTTCTTCGGCCTGTCTGATCGGTGCGAATGGCAGTGAAATCTCTGATTTTCGGTTCAACCTCTAAGTGACGGCCGTTTAGTTGGGTCTCAGTTAGCACAAAGAAAGGGATTGGACGTGAGTGTGCTGCAATCCATCCCTCAATGTAGGGTATTTTCCATTTATGATCCTTGATGGCAGGTTGTTACCTTGGGCATAAAGAAAGAATGTCGTTGTTAAGGCAGCAGCTTCGTTGCGTTTCTTCAGGATTCACACATCATGTTTGTTGTTGTTGCTACTCCGTGGCAGTAGCAAGGGTTTTTTTTTTGTGTTTGCGTTGGGTTGGTAGCAGAGGTTGAATACTTCTCTGGATTTCTTTCGCCAGGTTCAACACGGCTAAAAAAGAAGTTTGGTTTCTCGAGTCACTGCAATTGTTGCACTGCTGGATGCGGTCGCAAATAACGTTATTACATATTTTTTTTCGGCTTGGTTTTCTGTTCCACGGTTTATGTGGGTGAAAGGAAACATTTTTGCCACAGTATGTGATACAGTTATTGTGGTGATTGGACTTTGTGGAGTTGGGATAAGGAGCAGGTTTGGCGTGGTTGAATTTATCTGGGGTGGGGAGCACTCATGATATTACCACTTTTCTTAGTGCCACTATATTTACTAATGGAGTGTCTAGTTCCCTTGTAGGTGGGTAAAAGGGCAGCTTTGTTGCAAACATATTCTCTCATAAAGAGAATAGCGGTAGATACTGGGATTCCGTTTTCTTTGTGTAAGAGAAGTGTGATGTGGTTGTCTGTTCATGGATGTTCCATAGTTGATGAGTGTAGTTCTTGGGAAGTGAGTGAAAAGACAGTCTTACCGCAAACACATCCTCTCACAGAGGGAATAATGGAGGATTTGGGGGTTTCGATTTGTTTGTGAGGTCGGGATATGTGTCAACTGTTTGTTTACGGAAGATTTAGAGGTGAATTATTCTGGGAATGATGTGGTAAGGGCTGTTCCTGGTGAACTTGGTTGGGCTGAGATGTTAGTCATCCTATTTCTGGGTTGTAACTGTGAAGGACTAGTAAGGGTGTGGTGAGATGGTAGTAGTAGCTGATGATGACGATGGTGACGGCGACGGAGCTTGCACCGATGATAATGGTGGTGGTGCAGCTGGTGGTGACGATGGCGATGGCAGCGATATTGCTTGTGATGATGATGATGGTGATGGCAGTGGTGTTGTTCGTGATGATAATTGTGATGATAGTGATGTTGCTGGTGATGGGTATGAGGTACTGGTTGCCATGGTAATCATGGATTTATCTGATTTTGGTATGTGGGCATTAGTAGGTTGGACAGTTAACAGGTCAGTAGCGGTAGATTGTTTTCGTTTAATAGAATCGGCGAATATTAAGTAGAGTATTGTAAGAAGCTCCTTAACGAGGTAGAATAATTTCTAAATATGCTTTAATTTAGATTCCACTTGTTTTGCTGTTCGATTGTCAAAAAGTGGGACAATTTTAGAAGCAACGTCACTGATGCATGACGCTTGTGTGTTGGCTTTTTGTGAAAAGTCAAGCCAGATGTTGAGTAGAATAGCAATTTCACTCTCTGTCCAGTGAAGCTTCTTTTGGGCTATTTTTCTCATGGTGATAGTAGTTGCTGTCTTTTCTTTCGTTCGTTTTGCTAGTCAATAACTTAGTTGGATTCTCTTTTTTGTTCTTTTTTTCCTCCATGTGATGGAGAAAAAAATAATTTTGAAAGTGAAAGGTGTTTGAGTTTTGCGAAATTATGTGATAATTTAACAGGATCTAGTCTTTTTCATTCGCAAAATGAGCTCCCTTTAATTTTGCTCACCTTGCATTCAATTTTGGTGTATTAATGCAACTCTGAATTTTCATTACGATCAACCAATTACCTTCTTTATCTCGTAAATTAAGGAATCTGATGTTATTTCGAATTAAATTTGGGGAATTTGGGTAATTTTAGCCAGTCAACAGACAGCGATGACAACCGCAAGTTGTGTCGTGTTCCACCCTCATGTTGTGTTGATTCTTCACACCACGAGATTTACCTCACCCGCTTGTTTTATTTCAATAAAAATTTATATTTAACAAACCAAATTTTATTATCGATATTTTTCGTCAATTGTCTTAATATATTACATATTTTTCATATATAGCAAAAGTTGTTTGCAACGTTTATACAGATTTTGGCATTATGAAGATGGATGGAATATGTGAACTTAGTACAGATAATTTGACAAAATTTTAAAATTCTGCATGAAAAAACATTTAAGGGAGAGGAATTCCTTTTCTTGGGACAAGTTATTTGTTGACCATTGTTATTCTTATCGTAGTTTACAAATCCAAGCATGAAAACGTTATTCAACTTTGAAGTTTTGGAGACTTTCACATACACAAACACACAATGCACTTATATATTAACGATGTACAAAAGAACATGACAGGTATACATAATACTGAAATACGCATAAAGTCAACAAATGAAGACAAATATATTAATATAACAAATTTTAAAAATAATAAAAACAATCAATGAAGAAACAAAAGAAACAGTAAGATGATACATTTTGATTTTACTGGGTATTTCTGTTTATTTAGAAGCCTACAATGGAGAGGTCATTTCACAGACGCTAAACAATACATTTCAAAAGGTACAACCTTAAAGTTGACATTGCTCAGCTAAACGCAGAAAATGTCTGTCTCACTATTGGCTAAAAAGACAGTTTTTTTCGATTTTTAAACCTCTGCAAGTTTTTCCTCCAATCTTTTCTTCTTCAGAACGTCATACCTTCATAGCAAATAGACTAGAAAACTAAATTATTATAGCCGATTCCCAGATTTTTTACTGTCTTTTAAAAACATGCATATTTTGCGAATGAAAAAAAATCTAGGTTCGATAATATATTTGTTTATTGAATTCTAAAAAGCTCAATTTAAAAGAAAATAATGCTTTCAAATCATGGAATTAAATCCATCAGTTCCAGATCGAAATGGTACATTGTACTGCTGTATACATTCAAAATAGACTCACAAATAATTATTCCCCATTTAAGTTAGTGAAAAGATATTAAGATATGGAAAAGTTTTAAGAGGACACACTTTTTTCTTTTAAAAACAGATGCATTTGTGCTACCTAAAATACCTATTTTTTATTAGATGCGTGTGACAATAAGAGAAATATAAGATGACTTTAAAGTATATTGGTTTTGGCTTGAAAACAAAGGATTATATATTTTTTTTAATTTTCGACTTTTTTCACTCATACGCATGTATGTATATAAGTATATATATATAACGCACTATATATTTATCTATCTATCATGCTTCTTCATACGATTATTTTATTATTATTATTATTATTATTATTATTATTATTATTATTATTATTATTATTATTATTATTATTGTTGTTGTTGTTGTTTTTGTTGTTGTTGTTGTTGCTGTTGATTTCGATCATGGTGGATGTCGGAATAATTAGTGCACTGTGGAATCGTGTCAAAATACAATTTTACTAGGAAAAAAAAAAAAAGAAGTCATTATATTAAAACGCTTTAGAGGTAAAATAAATTGAAACTTCATATATTTTTTTCTTGGAAGAAGCACTGAATATAATTTACAATTCTAATCAACTCACAACGATATGAAAAAAGAAATGCAGCATGAGTTGAAAAAGTGCAAATAATCCATAGTTGTAGAATGGAAAATATGCGTCATGAAAATCAATCAGCAAAACATATTTCCTGAAATAGGATTCACACATCCAAACAAACATTTCCAAATAATGACATTGTTCTATGCGGTATTTATAAAGAATGGATAGTAAAAGTTTAGTATAATTTACGTTTTATCTGTTACTTGTTTCATTCATTGGACTGCGGCCATGCTAGAGTATTGCCTTGAAGAGTGAATTACAACAAATTGACACGACCATTAATTTTCTTAAAGTTTGCTACTTAGTCTATGGAAATCTTTTGCACAAACGGTACGTCATCTGGATCTTAACAAACCGGCATCACTTATCAAGCAGCAGTAATGGGGCCAAACACACCACAAACTCAAATACATGCAAACACATACACGCATGTACACACACTCACACATAGATTTTAACACAAAGATATCAACAGCTTTTATGTCTTTAACTCACTGGATAATGATATAGTTTTGCTTAAAGCACGGTACAAAGTATGTCATCTTTATCAGTCAATCTTTCTTTGTGATCCTGCATTATGCTCCCTATATTTTATCTTCTGCAGCCAAAGGAAACTGTCGAATTTCAATAATGAATTGAACTCAGAATCTTGGGGTCAATAGCCCGCGCTCTTAACCACTACGCCATATGCTCGTGGTTCGAAATTTCCCCAAGACACCTGATAAAGGCTGGAGGGTATATCAGCCGAAACGTTGTGTTAACAACAAACAAGATGAGGACAAATATCCGTCGAATGTGTGGTGTGTGCGTACGAGTAGATGTAATCGCCTTACCTCGGTTTTCCTTTCGTCGACTGCGAGTCTGTCTTGCGGTATCCAATCCTTGAAGCTTGCCCCGACCCAAAGAACACCAGGAATAGCAGCTGCTTCTCCCAAACCTAGACCGTCACTAGACACGTCTTGTCCTGTCCGCGACCCCGTTCAAAAAAGGTACGAATTTCCATCGAGGCTCCCTCTGCCCTTTTTCCTCTTCTGGTCAGCCTCCCCAGACACTGACGTCATACCACACGCCACCCTGATCTTAAAGATCACGTTCACCCCTACTCCAATTAGAAGTCCGCCATCCAACCGGGCGGGCGCCTTACACGTCGAGATCTTCTCAAGCCAGGTGGCTCGTTTCCATCGCACTCTTCATCCGACGAAGTGGCTATCCTGCGCAGGTCCAGCACGTGACGCGGCATTCCATGCACATATACATTGTTTCTGGAATTGACCGCTGTCACTGTTCCCCTGCCCCATTGTGATGTGCAGCGTGCCTTCGGCGGCTTGACCCAAACTTCCTCCCCTACTTTCACGCCGGCGGGTCCCTTCTCTTCCTCGCAGAACTCCGGCGTCTTACTGGGATTCCCCCATTCATATTTGAACACCGCTCTGTGCGGCACAGACTCTTCCGCTTGTCCGGATCGGGGAGACATGTTGTACCAGTAGACCGCTTCCATGGGCGAAATGTGCCCCCTTGATCGTCCGATGGTGCCTCTCAACGATTCCGTTGCCACTCGGCCTATACGCTGCTCTAAATAATCGTCGCACCTTCCACCGGTCAAGCATCTCTCCCAACGCTTCCGAACGAAACGCCGCCCCGTTGTCCATTAGCAGTTCTTCCACGGGACACTTCTCCAAGAATATCCAGTTCAGAATGCGGGCAATCTCATCGGCAATGCCTGTCCTCAGCTCCCCCCAAATGGCCAGCCAGCCCGGCCCGCGGTCGACCATGCTGAGATACATTTCCTGATGGTAGTGCGTCACATCCACAGCCAGTCTCCTCCAGTTGCGCTCTACTGAGAGGTTCCCCTGGTCATGCCCACCCGGGGCGGGGTCAATGGACTGGCATCTGTCCCATTTCTTAATGTTTCTCCTAGTGACGTCAGCATCAATTATTTTCGCCAGATACAGGGTTCTATCCACCCCCAAGTGGTGCATAGCATGTAGCTCCTTCAGTTCGGAGTCACCCAGCCGACACGCTGCCGCTATCCCTTTCCTTGCTTCCTCGGTTCCTCCAGCCACGCCCTTTTCACCCTGGTCAGTGCGTCCGCCCTGTTTCTTTCTGAAGGCACGAAAACCACGTTCAGCTTCAGTCCGAACTCGGTGATCAGCTCTCCCAGAACTCCTAGACGGCGTTTCACCAACATCTCCGCGGCACCTTTTGTCCGGACTCTCTACTCGCTGGTAATTACTGTTCGTACCCAGCCGACGACGGTGGCCGAATCCGTCCGGATCTCGATCGAGCGCAGCCCCCATCTCAGGGCCAAATTCACCCCTTTCAGCACCGCATCTAGTTCGGCGACATTGATGTGGTTGAAGTCGTCCGCTTTCCGTAGCCAGGCCGCATCCTCCACCTCAGCACCTTCGATCTCCAACACAAGCCCTATCGCTATACTGCTAGCATCACACCAAACCGTCCCGGACTCCGTCTTGGGCACATACCAGTTTCCTCTGACCGGGTCTTCCGCTCTCGTTCTCTCCAGGATTTCCCGCATCATCACCACCTTGTCACTCCAACTCTCCCCCTCTGCTCGTCTCTTGGTGTAACTGCATGCAATGCGCAACCAGCCAGCGATCGGATAGTGTCCGATCAACTTCCCACAAACCGAGAACAACTCTCTCCTGCTGAGGCTGGAACTCAGCTCTGGGATCTCGTTTCCTCTCCGGAACACCAGCTCGCCCGATCTGTCTTTTTGTAGCTTCAGCCCCAGCGCAGCTCCTCCCACAATCGACTCAGGCGGCTTCGCAATCAGCCCGAACCTCTCCAGGTGTCTCACTAACTCGGTGGCTGGCACTACAGTCTCGTCAACCAAAATGTCGTCGATGTAGGAACTGGTGGCCTTCCTTATCCTGGACTTTAGGGAGCTGAACGACCATATATCGTGCCACACGGGAGGCGAGGCAACGGACGTTTGCCGTGAGACGTTACGTGTGTGGAGACAGTCGACCGGGGCAGCGACGATCGTCGACTTGAAGTCGGCATATCTTCTCCTCCTTCCCTAGGATGGACTTGAGCACCATTGCCATAATTTTCGGAGCGGAATTCAGCCCGAAACCCAGCCTGGTTAAACAGTACGTCCGGCCCTTGTACCGCACCAGCTGGTATCGTCACAGCTTGTCACTCACATGGAGCTGCAAATATGCCGACTTCAAGTCGACGATCGTCGCTGCCCCGGTCGACTGTCTCCACACACGTAACGTCTCACCGCAAACGTTCGTCGCCTCGCCTCCCGTGTGGCACGATATATGGTCGTTCAGATCCCTAAAGTCCAGCACCGGTCTGACTTTTCCTTTCGTCGGCTGCACCACCGCCATCAGAGGCAGCACTCCACTCACCACCTCCTCTTTCCACGGGACAAGGACTCCTTCCTTGATCCATCTCTCTACCTCCTCGTCGAACTCGACACCGGCGTGACCTTTCAACGTGTGCTGGTAGCAGCTTACCCTGTTCTTCAGTAGTGGGGTCTCATCCTTCCATCGCCACTCTATCGTTCACCTCCGACTATCAAACGCCGCCTGAAAATCTTTGTCTTCGATGGTGTAAGCGGCGCTGTCACCGACAGGGCTCTGCTCTCCCTGGCGGTCCCGACTCACGGCGCACGATGCCCCCACGCTTCCGAACGTGACCTCATCTCCCGCAATTCTAACGCCACCAAGACGGTTGATGGCGTCCATCCCCAACACGACGTCAATCCCGTCTATCACATAGTCGATCACGATCACCCGTAGCCTCAGCGCCGCGCTCGGTAACGCTATCTCCAGACTGGAGATGCCCCTTCAACGGATCTCTCTACCGTCGACCGCCCGGACGCTACTCGTCCCATCCCGTTTCTTCGCCACCCTTGGCGTCACGAGGGTAGTCGTGCAACTCGTGTCCACGAGGGCCTTGAACTTCTTCCCCTCGACCTCGACTTCGACCACGGGCAGTGCCTCCACAAGCGCCTCTACTTGGTTGCGGGGAAAGTTTGAGAGGCAGCAACTTCCCCACGGTAGTTTCCCTGGTCGCAATCACGGGCGATATGCCCAGTCTTCCTGCATCGATAGCAGACGGGCCCCGATTCGGCGCATTCCCTCGCCATGTGCGGCCCCTGACATTTGAAACACCGGCTCGAGAACGGCCGCTGTCGTTGCTCGGTAGGCTTCCTCACGTCTTTCTCAGGCTGTCGTCTGTCGGAATGCGCCTCCGTCGCCGCCATCGCTATCGGCTTCCGTCCGACGTGCTGTGTCAACACGCGAGCTTGTGCTACTAGCTCGCTGAGCGCCATCTTCCGCCGCGTACTCATCCACCTGTTCTCCTCCCCATCTAATTGTTCCTAGTTTTATGAAGGCAGCGTAATCGCTCTCCGTATAGGCTTCTCTCAACCTCCGTTCGACGTTCTCCGCACTTAATCTCTCTTCCTCGTCCATTTCTAAGTACAGGGTCAGGGCGCTCCCTTCCAAGTATAGAGCCATGAGACTCGCCACATCACTTATTCCTTGCAGCTTGGCAACGAGCCTAATTTTTCGCATCCAAGCCATGACATCTCCTTCGCCATTAAAAGGCCTGATCACATCGCTGGCGATCCTAATCTTGGCTGCCATCGCGGCGAATTTCTACACGTGGGGCCGAAATAGCTTGTGGTGTGTGCGTATGAGTAGATGTAATCGCCTTACCTCGGTTTTCCTTTCGTCGACTGCGAGTCTGTCTTGCGGTATCCAATCCTTGAAGCTTGCCCCGACCCAAAGAACACCAGGAATAGCAGCTGCTTCTCCCAAACCTAGACCGTCACTAGACACGTCTTGTCCTATCCGCGACCCCGTTCGAAAAAGGGCACGAATCCCGATCGAGGCTCCCTCTGCCCTTTTTTCTCTTCCGGTCAGCCTCCCCAGACACTGACGTCATACCACAGAATGTAAATAATGTACATAATGAAACAATGTTGTAATGACTCATACAAATATATGCAAATATATTAACCATCGCAACAAAGATTGACACAAAACTATGAAATTACAACCAAACATGATGTTTGACGAAAAACCAGGTTATATATCTCGTCTACCTGCCTGTGGTGTAATATATATCAGCTCTAAATTCTGTGCTAAATGTATTTAATCCTGCCCTATGCTCAACACTCCGCTGTCGCAACTATTGAGCTTATAGATGTTCGAAGCTGCCAACAAGCTCTCCCTCTTCGTCGTTCCAAGAGACGTTCAATGCATTATTGAACTTCAACAGTTTCCTTTGGCTGCAGAAGATAAAATATAGGGAACATAATGTAGGATCACAAAGAAAGATTGGATGATAAACACGACAGACTTTGCACCGTGCTTTAAGCAAAACTATATCATTATCCAGTGAGTCAAAAACATAAAAGCTGTTGATATCTTTGTGTTAAAGTCTGTAGACCACCTCTCCGCATCAGATGAAACTGATTTGAATCTGGCTGAGTTTGAGGAATTTGAAGTAAACAGCCACGCTAAAAGACACGGCACACTACCTCGTTATGAATTCGAACACATGCACTAATATGTTGTTGTTGTTGGCACCCTGTCGCTTACGACGTCGAGGGTTCCAGTTGATCCGATCAACGGAACAGCCTGCACGTAAAATTAACGTGCAAGTGGCTGAGCACTCCAAGACACGTGTACCCTTAATGTAGTTCTCGGGGATATTCAGTGTGATACAGTGTGACAAGGCTGACCCTTTGAATTACAGGCACAACAGAAACAGGAAGTAAGAGCGAGAGAAAGTTGTGGTGAAAGAGTACAGCGGGGTTCGCCACCATCCCCTGCCGGAGCCTCGTGGAGCTTTAGGTGTTTTCGCTCAATAAACACTCACAACGCCCGGTCTGGGAATCGAAACCGCGATCCTATGACCGCGAGTCCGCTGCCCTAACCACTGGGCCAATGAGCCTCCACTGCACTAATATGTACACAGACTAATAGATCATTAAGTCATAATCTCTTCGTATGATGCTATTCAAAATTCTTCAAAAATAGAAAAATACACGTATGTGTGATTTAACTGTTAATAGGTTATATTAAATAAATCTCATGAAAATCTGGAACATTATATTTGGAAAATAAATATGAACAGAGCCATCAGGGGAGTCTACATGCCATGGCCAGAGAATTAAAGCAATTAAAGTCAGTTCTTTCTCTGATTATGTTTCTTGATTACACATCTTGATTACACTATTAAATTCTTCTTCTTCTTCTTCTTCTTCTTCTTCTTCTTCTTCTTCTTCTTCTTCTTCTTCTTCTTCTTCTTCTTCTTCTTCTTCTTCTTCTTCTTCTTCTTCTTCTTCTTCTTCTTCTTCTTCTTCTTCTAAGTTTACTGGCGTTGTCGATGCTTGACATCTACTGATGCAATTCCCATACAACTGTACCAGTCACTGAGTCGGTCATTTGATAGTCAGTTGTTAAGGCCATTGATTATTTCCTGTCGATCTATTTTATATAGATTCTTCTTCATTTCAGTTTTCCACTCGTCAATCAAATATTGAAATCTTTGTCTTCTTTTATGTCCAATGAATTCCGGGTGTTGTTGCTTCACTAAATTGTTTAAATATTTTCTTTTATTTCGATCCTCCAAACCCAAGCAGTCTTAAAATGCACCGATAAAATATCCCAATCGTAAAATACTTACATAAGTCTAATTTATTCACTCGGATTAAGTTATGTTGATGATTTCTAATAAGAATGAAATGGTGCCATTTGCTAACATCCATAGCTAGAAATTTCAAAATCTTTGTAATGAGTTTACAAATAATGGTGTTAATGAGGTTGGAACCAAATGGGATAGCTTTTAATCCGGAAGGTGCTCGGTGGTTGAGCAGTGCACACCCGGTCATCATCGAGAAGCAGAAAAGAAGGTGCGATAATGAAGCAATCGATAACTGAATGCTGAATCAGGAGTGAACCCAGCAGAAGTGGATTCCGACAACGAATGAAAGCAAAATGGGATGAGATAGGACTCTTCGAAACAAGTGAACAACGGTTAGCCGACTAGGCAAGAGCAGTAAGAGCAAAAGGTTGGTTAACAGACACGGAAATAGAAGAAGTAAAAAGGAAAGTAGAGAATAGAAATAATACTTCACGAACAGATAACGTATCCAGTGAGGACAGAAAAATGAAAGGCCGCAGTGAAGACGTAGAGCAAAGGGTAAATGTAAATACATTCACAGCAAATGAAGCAGAAGTAATAGGAAGAGCTATATCACAAGAATACGATGATGACCAACAAGACATAGAAGACCAGGATCAAAAACCTCCCAGTCGGGGGCACATTGATTGATGCAAACTCAAAGTTGAAGCTGAAAAGATACATTCGGTTCTTGGGCTACTCCAGACAAGAAATATAACTGAAACTAGCAACATTATTTGGGCTGCATTTATGGTTGCTGCGGATTGAGTTGGATATAAAAGAAAAGAACAAACAAAACGTAAAGAACCATACTGGCGTAGACGAATTTGTCAAACTTAGGAATAAGCAAGTTTCTGGAGGGTCAAACTTAGGAATAGGCAAGTTTCTCCGCTCTGATGCATCAACAGTAGAGTGGATGAAACCCTTGCCCATATCACGAACGAATGCCTCACCTGACCGCTATCAATGTCGCTGTTTCTTCGTATTTTCAGTTCTTTAAGCTAAATGATTGCGACTTTGTTCTTACTCGTGTAGCACATTCAGTGTTATCATATATTTTCTCGGTGCTCTCAAATGGACAAAGCTGCTAAATGGAACCATGTATTATGTGACTACTATTTCTTGCATAGCTTGCATATGTATTTTGATGGCACCGTTACATGTCGATTCCTGTCAAATCTTTCCTAACCACCTGTCCAAATTATGATAGAAAACTATCTTCAGGACACGGCTCCACGTCGTTTGAAATTTCTCTTAGAGTCATACCAAATCTCGCTATACTGTCTCCCAAGCAAGTAAATAGATTTTATTGCCTGTAACATTGGCTATCCTCCCATATCCAAACCACCACATTATTTTGGTATAGCACTATCTCAATAAGGCAAATGTTTCTTCTTTTTTTCTTCCAGAACGCTGGTGAGCGGATTTTGGAATTCTATAATTTGATCTTTATATAACTTCATGATTTTATGATATCACCTGCGTTTTATTATAATCGTCACGACGAATTTAATATTCAGCACCTTGTAATTTACATAACTTTGATGGTTGGTAATTAAAACCGTTCTATTTTTGCAATTTCTATCTTATAAACTATATTGAATGCAGTAATAAAAATACAATATTTATACTCTTGCGTTTCCTGCCTTCCTTTTTATGATAACCGTGCACATCAGTATATCGGTATATTTCACTTATTGAATCTGTGCGCATCATTACTGCAGTAATGTTTGCATTCCTATATCAATAATGCATGCAGTAAATAGTTTGCTTCCTAACCACACGATTCCGGTTTAGTTTCGTTGCATGGCAACTTGGACAAGTGCATTTTATTAAAGACCTACGCAAACCAAAGACTTGTGAGTGGATTTGGTCGACGGAAACTGAAAAATCCCAAGATATATATATATATATATATATATATATATATATATATATATATATATATATATATATATATATATATATATATATATATATGTATATATATATCAAATATATTTGGCGTATAAATCAAGGGTTAACCAATTTTTAACCCCGCCTATATATAACACTCAATTGCAAGATTGCCACGCAATAACTAGCATTTGGGTATGAATAATTGAGTACATTACCAGCAGTATATTAGATAGGTACTATCCCTCAGTTAGTTTCGCAAACTCTAACTCACACAGAAATATATATATATATATATATATATATATATATATATATATGTGTGTGTGTATGTGTGTGTGTGTGTGTGTGTGTGTGTGCGTGCGGGTTTTTGTATTGGTCTTTGTTTCGCATTAGCACTTCCACTTGATGATCGGAGTTGGTTTGTTTACGTCTTCGTAACTTACCGTTTCTTTAAACAATTTTCCATGATTAAAAAATAAATACTGGGGGTCCATTGGTTCGACTGAAAGAATATGCATACCTACACACAACCACGCACATACACAGACATACACATGCACATGCGCGCAAACACACGTGCGCACATGTATATACATACATATATGTAGTTCAAGACATATATAAGAAAAGCAAGCAAGTGTATTAGTTTGGCGTTTGGGGAAAAATGGAAAAGTCTTCTACGTTTCGAGGCTATGCTCTTCGAGAGAAAGAAATAAGAGTAAGTGAATAGAGAGAGAATTAAAAAAAACGTGCTGAGTCCTACATGGCGAATATATATATATATATATATATAATTCGTATATACACATTTCTATATTTCTTGTACTTCTCTATTAGTATTTTTTTTTATCTTTGCTTGCATTCAATTCTCAGAATACTGTATTGTACAATTCCTCTATGTGTACATGTGGTAACAAAAACATTTGTATAATGTCGCGATATTGCATCTTTCATTATACTGTTGCATAAAATGTATATGTAGTAGAGAGAGAGAGAGAGAGAGAAAGAAAGAGAGAGCGAAAGAGAGAGAGAGAGAGAGAGAGAGAGAGAGAGAGAGAGAGAGAGAGAGAGAGAGAGAGAGAGAAGTGGAACAATCGACCAAAAACAAGATTAATAAACATATATACATGGTGAAACTTCATTTGTAAGTGATGCTATGTATACAGAATTATATTGCAAAAATGTAGATATATATAACATTTACAGCTGCTTCAGAATTTGGCAACTGGTTGGTATTCTTATGCATATTATTTAAACAGGCGTACAAAATGAGGCAATAATTATACACAGAAAATAAGCAAAGTAATTGCCGACTCGCGTTGAGTATGTTCGGTTAACATTTTACAACCTTGAAAAGCTCGAAGGCTGATTGGCAAATGCGAATTTCATTGTAGCATTCCATCCATTTATGATAATACACACATATCAATAAAAGGACGGAAGGAGAGGGGGTAATTTCTAATGAAGAGTGGAATACGAGGAAAGGGAGAATAAAATTTGAAATCAAGAGCATAAATATGTTACTAAAAAGCGAGCGTGGGGAAGGTGGGGAAATATTTGTATAGCGAAAAATGCCAAAGGAACAAAGAAAATGAAAAAGAAAGTAACGAATAAAAAAGAAAGGAAAGTGACATTCTGTCGGTCTGTGAAGCTTGATTTTCCAGGAAGGTCTTAAATCTAACATTGCCGAATGTAGAATAGAGAAGGAAGATCAAAGAGAATCTGTTGAAATAAAAGAGGAAATGACAAATGGAGAGCTCTACTGTGTAAAACAGGCCGAATAACTTCTTGGTGACCTGAATTAGTGGAAGTGTGCAAACCTGTAGATGAAAACGGAGTCGGTAGAAATATATTAGGAATTACAAAATAAATATGTAATTACACAAGAACGCATTATGAAAACAAAGAATGAAAAACTTGAAAAGTTCCTTTCAAATTTTTGTATGATATCTAGGCCATGTAAATAGATATAAACAGAAAGAAGTGGAATACACTAACGGGAATGGGGCAATATGAGATCAGAATACACGATTATAGTTATGGAAGTTAATTGAACCATATCCATCCAGATCACAAAGAAAACGTTTGGTAGCAGTTATGTTTGCCGAACGTTATATTTATGTTAGGGTATTTTATAAGAACATCCTTGCTCGCGTTATATTTGAAAAGATTTT
Source organism: Octopus bimaculoides (assembly GCF_046866305.1). Lineage (NCBI taxonomy): Eukaryota > Metazoa > Mollusca > Cephalopoda > Octopoda > Octopodidae > Octopus > Octopus bimaculoides. The sequence goes on along the minus strand of NC_142930.1, from coordinate 120,106,666 downwards.
CTGCTACACGAATTGTATGCAGTGAGTCTACCTTGATACGGTTTTCAATTCTTAATAATAGAACAGGGACATGGTATGAAACATTTTATTGGACTTGACATGACGGATATAATTGCTAGGGGTGTAGAGAACGAACAAGCATGTGCCAAGCAGCGTCTCTTAAAATCACTACAAGTTCGTATGTGTCATTTGATCTAATTATATATATATAAAGTTTTAGTTCAAGGATTGCGGCCATGTTCGGTCACCGCTGTTTACTTTGCTAAACTTTCACTAAACCTCCACTTATATGTGACATTTGGTGGATGAGGGATTTCGACGTTGCTGCCTTCATCTGTGATTCTTGCCTAGAGGTAGGTTCATCCGGAACTCTTGACAAGGGGATCTAGTTTCGAAAAAGCCTACATCCACGCCATACATATCTCGCCGGCTTTCTGGGTGGATATTAAAGAGCTGTGAGCGTTTGAAGCCAAAATTGTTGCAGTATCTGGTCCTATATCCTGATGGTAATGTTGAGACCCTGGGTAACATGTAGCACCCAGTCATACTGTTTGTGTAAATAAAAATGGCAAAATTTGGAACGGGATTTTCTAAGATTTTCCAGATGTATATTACTGCATGTCTTTCCAGTCTTCACCCCAGTAAGTAGTCTTAACTTTTCAGTTTCTTCCCGTAGCTGATATGTCACATTGTATCGATCTTCCTTGTGTAGCTTCGCTGGATCGCCTCGAGTTCCGTCGTTGATATTACAGTGTCTGGTGATCACAGTTGGGAGCAGTAGTCCAATCGGCTGAGAACGAAAGTCCTCCAAAGGACCATCGTGGTTTCCTTTTCTTGTGTTTTGAAAGTTAGAAGGATCTAATGGATTTACACATAACTATTATGGATTATTACAGAAGACCAGCCAAGGAAGAATATATGGATTAAAGACTCTCATACTAACGTGTACAAATGAAAAGCAGTAATTTTTAATCTTTAATTTCTATTTCAAACAAACACCATTTTATCACATTACTTCATATTTAAAAAAAAACTACCATTCGATAAATTATACAAAATTCAAAGTTTATATCTCTGAAGAGCATAAGAGTCGTCTATAAATGCTTATCAATATACGATTCCATTATAGGGATAGCGCTTCTGCCAAATGGTCGTAAGATACTTCTCAACTTAATTGAAAACATTTAAACTGTCATATTTATTATTATTATTATATATGTATACATATACATATTTACATATATTTCTATATATTCATATATTTAATGCAACAATTATTTTACACACGTATATATCTTTCTGATGAATTTTGTAATATTGATTTCCTGATATTAATAATAATAATAATAATATATTATAATATATATATATATATATATATATATATATATATATATATATATATATATATATATGTACACATATGTATATATATGTTTATACATATGCATGCATCTAAGTGTGTATATATATATATATATATATATATATATGAAGAAATAATTTATTCTGAAGCATATGATAATGCTAATAAAATAGTATGAACAGCATAAATTATCCATATATTGCAAAGAAACATTGGAGAAAGATATATGCTTAATTTTCTTTATAAAGAGCTTAGCCTTTTCACTCTCTTAGAGGCGTTTTCAGTGAAGCTAGATTTTATATTCAGAGAAGCATAGAAAGTAAGACTTCGCGTACTAAACGTATTAAAAAGAGTAATCCGTTTATACATTGTAACTTTATGAAATCTTAAGTTATACAGAAAATTTAAGTTCTTGTAACTATATAAATGTTGGTTGCAAGATAAATAACTACGTACAAATATATGTTTAATGTGGATTTGAATTTATTTATATATACACACACACACATATATATATATATATATATATATATATATATATATATATATATATATATATATATATATATATATATATATATATATATATATATATATATATATATATATACATATATATATATATATACATATATACATATATATATATATATATATATATATATATATATATATATATATATATATATATATATATATATAGAGAGAGAGAGAGAGAGAGAGAGAGAGAGAGAGAGAGAACAGGAGTGGCTGTGTGGTAAGTAGCTTGGTTATGAACCACATGGTTCCGGGTTCATTCCCACTGCGTGACACCTTGGACAAGTGTCTTCTACTATAGACTCGGGCCGACCAAAGCCTTGTGAGTGAATTTGGTAGACGGAAACTGAAAGAAGCCTGTCGTATATATGTATTTATATATGTATGTGTGTGTATAGGTTTATGTGTCTGTATCTGTCAACCCAAAATCGCTTGATAACTGATACTGGTATGCTTATGTCCCCGTAACTTAGCGGTTTCGCAACAGTTACGGATAGAATAAGTACTAGGCTTACAAAGAATAAGTCCTGGGGTCGATTTGCTCGACTAAAGGCGGTGCTCCAGCATAGCCGCAGTCAAATGACTGAAACAAGTAAAAGAGTATATATAGGCAGGGTGTTCAGTCTAAAATTGACAGTTTGTATACATGTAAAACAAGACACACTATTACATCCTAAAATGAAATTATGAAAAAGAATATCGAAACATATTAAGTTGAATACTATTGGGAGCTAACGGTTTGCTCAAAGTAGCCGCCTTCAGCTTTCACCAGGGCCTTAGGATGATACCGGATCCCGACCCATGCGTTCTTCACTCTGTTTCTAGGAAGATCTTCGAACACCTTTCTTGACCTTGGCTAGAAGCTGGGCATAGGTATTTCCAGCAGAGTGGTTGGTGTCTTTCTTATCCGCGCCCCACAAATCGTAATCCATGTGATTAAAATCATGGAAGTTTGAAGGTCAGAAATTGGGTAAGGGTGAAGTCGTAGAAAAATATTCGACAACAATTTGTGACACCTTCGGTAGGTATGGCAAAGTGCTACATCCTACTAACACACATATACCATTTCAGCCGAAATTCTCTCTAGCCAAGTTTTGATTACAGACTCCTGCAGATTTACATAGCTGTCTACATTGAGCCCGAGGCTCTGTTAAAAATAGGTGGAGTGGTCAGAGGTAACACTCATTAAGGTCACACCCAAAGACCATTACGATTTGAGTAACTTCGTTTTCCTGATGTCCATATCACGTCTTACACCTTTGACATTATCCACAGAGCATTTGACAGTGGTTATGATGGTATTATGTTATCCAGTGCGAATAATCATGATGCAAGCAATGTTTATTTCCAATATTACGGCCCTCCTTATCAGATAACTTTTTTCTCAACTACGATTTTAATTGGTAATGTTTTTAATGCCGTTGTGTGTTCACCAATATATCAAGCTGTTTCTGAAAGAGGAGGGATAAATTTAGCCCGAACACATTCTATACTATATGATATATAGATAGATAGATACATAGATAGATACATAGCCATTCATGTATTGTACTTGATATGAATACATCTGTATAAAATCCATTTATTTTGATATTTGTCCGGAGTTAGCATCTCTTATGGACTTGCCGTGTTGAAATACACAAGATATATCAGAGGGAAACAAAATTCGTCTCAGCAGCTAGAAGCGCTACATGAATATCTGCTCTGTTGTGCGTTGTTAATAGCGTGCATTTTGCAGCCTGCACGCTTCAATGTAATCATTCCTAACTATTACTTAATAAAACTGAATAAGTAATCACTGCTGTGAATAAAAACCCGTCACATGCAACAGAATCAGCTTCAGGTTGAAATAGGCTCTCTTCAATCATTTTCTTCATGCAGAACATAACTCCGCAAGATGAAGCTTTTTTCATGGTTCTATTTTGTTGTTTCGTAATATAAAGCACTACCAAGATTTGTGGAAACATAACTGACGGATTTTAAATTTCGTGAATTACGTTGATTACATACACTCATATTTTATATGTTAGAACACAATCGAGCCATTGTTGATTCCACCCACGCTTATGTAAGCAACTCGCTTTCAGTTCCATATAAATTCTGTGCATCAGTGTTTGAACTATCAATAGGTTAACGTTTAACATCACAAACGAACTACTGAAGAAACGTTTTACCGTTTCCGTATCAAACTCAGTACAATTATTAGTTATCATGAGTATATTCTGATTCCAAGCAAGGCATTATAATCCCACTCTAAAAATAATCGGTGATTATGAGGTATAGCATTCTTTCTCAATCTTTGCCATTCTTTCGCATTCTTTCCCATGTAATATGGTTTGTTTGGTGCCCTAAGGAAACAATCCTACTACTATCAAACTACCAATCGATTACATTTGCATTCAGAACACGCCAAAATTTAACTGTTTGGTTACTATCGATAAAGTTCAAGCTGCTAAGAAATGCAGTAAAAAAAATACCTTGCACTAAAGTTACTAAATTTCTTCAATGAAAAAAAAAAAAAGAGAAAATAAATTAAGAAAAGGTAAATGAAGTAAATTTTACTAAATGACGAAGTTAAAATACCAAAAGTGAATTACGTTGCTGACATTTGGTGTATTGAACTTTTCCAAATGCGATTTCGACATGTTAGTTTCTTATTTATCGTGTAACGTATATGCATGTGTTAAACAAAAATGCCTACATTTGTAACGTTCTGCTTCTCACACAGGTTCTGCATAACTACGCACTAACACCACACACACACACACACACACACATATATATACATACATACACACACAAGCATACACATGCACACACTTATATGTGTACTGATATATATATATATATATATATATATATATATATATATATATATATATATATATATATATATAGTGGAGGCACCTAGCTTAGTGCTGAGGGTGTTGAACTAATGAACGTATGACTGTGATTTCGAATACTGGCCTGAGCCTTGTGTTCTTGATCGAAACATTCCAATTTTACATTGCTGCAGCCTGCTCACTTGGCAATATTCCTGTGTTGAACCAGCGTCTTTTCTGAGAGAAGAACATATATAGACCACAAACTCTGGGAAAGGGGCATATTATCAACTCTCCTGTGAGTTAACTTGGGATCCCTTGACGATAATATAACATTTATTTAACTAAGGTATTTTCCGCCTGATGAGTAGCTAGTGGATTACGCCTCGTTGAGTAATTATTAATTCCTAGGTTCTGCTAGCTAGGAAACATATACTGCCTGGATTTTACTTTCTCTATTCTGTAAATTTGTATTGGGTCTTAAAAACTCCAGACACAGAGGTTCTGAGGAAAGCTGATATCTTGAGTATTGAGGCAGTGGTGCACAAGCATCGGTTACGTTGGACTGGACACCTTATTAGAAAGAAGGATAGCAGGATCCCTAAACAGATGCTCTATGGGAAATTTGTTAGTGGAAAGAGACCCCAGCATAAACCAAGTCAGCGATTTAAGGA
>NC_142930.1:120081267-120096267 GCF_046866305.1 Octopus bimaculoides | reverse complement strand
GAAGCCTGCTTCTCCAACATACTGAGAATTCAGAAATAGCAGTCAAAGAACTACTGATTCCAAACTACAAATTTTTTCTCTAACGGATGGCGATATTTATGGCACACACAAAACAGAAAACAGAAGAGAAGAGTAAAAACAAACCTGCCTTTAGTTAATTGGGTACGACGTTTCACGGTTAAGGGTATGAAGTTCCCTATTCCGATCTTCAGCCTCAATATTCGAATAAATTTGCCAGTGTCTAAATAACTCACGTTAATTTTGACAATGCGACATCAAGACCACGTGAGGCAGACACTAAGAAATTTATCGGCTAATGAGTTTAAAACACCTCACCCTAATGAATTCAATTCAGTGCGTGTCATAAATAGTCCCGTATAGAAAAAAAGTGCCGTACAACTGGTTGCGGTTTAGCCATCCACCTTAGAGGCATTACTAAAAATATAGATATAAAGGGCAGGGAATCGTCAATTAGTAATAAAATTAATAATTAACAATTTTGTCGAGTAGCTCAGTATGAAAAAACCTTTATCAATAAAACCATTTATAATCATAAATATACAGGGATTAGCAGAGGCCTGCTTCTCCAACATACTGAGAATTCAGAAATAGCAGTCAAAGAACTACTGATTCCAAACTACACATTTTTTCTCTAACGGATGGCGATATTTATGGTACACACAAAACAAAAAACAGAAGAGAAGAGTAAAAAACAAACCTGCCTTTAATTAATTGGGTACGACGTTTCATGGTTAAGGGTATGAAGTTCCCTATTCCGATCTTCAGCCTCAATATTCGAATAAATTTGCCAGTTTTTTGTTCTGTGTGTGCCATAAATATCGCCATCCGTTAGAGAAAAAATTTGTAGTTTGGAATCAGTAGTTCTTTGACTGCTATTTCTGAATTCTCAGTATGTTGGAGAAGCAGGCTTCTGCTAATCCCTGTATATTTATGAATATATATATATATATATATATATATATATATATATATATATATATATATATATATATATATATATATATATATATATATATATATATATATGTATATATATACACGTGTGCGTGTCTGTGTTTCGTCAAACAATGGAAATGCTCCTGTTACTTTGATATGCATCAGGAATTTCATTGTATCAGTAATGTTTATAGAAGTTGATACATGATAGAAAATGTGATTAACAGCATTCTTTACTCAAAATCCCTACAATTGTTTCGACATGTTATGCTATATTGTGTAATACTTCTCATACATCCAAGCTAAAAAATGCAGCTCTTCAGGTGATAGCCTAAAGAAGCCCGTCGTTAGACGGTCAAGTTATTTCATTCAATATGATAATGCCTACCGAAAGTGATGTTTCATTTCCAGCAGTTTATAGACAAAACTAATACCAGAGATATTGTGACAGACAAAATACAAACATAATCAAAATACATAATGCATGAATATACAAAAGAAAAAAATAAAAGTGTCCAGTTTACTATACGTTATCATTCTATGTTAATGGTCAGATTATAAGGGATGCTGTTTTAAACAGATTGAAGAATATTTAGTTGATAGACACTAAAATAACTTCGAAGGTTTTATAATAGCGCTAATAGAATACGTTGTAACGCAATAATTATAAATCCATGTAAATGTGAATAATGGACAACGTTCAGAAGGCATATTCAGGCTCCTTTTTCCTAAGGTCACAAATTCAAATGAGTAGTATGCAGTATATTAAAAATATAGCAGTTGTAGTTACTTCATAATATAAAAATATGGAACATGATAAATGCTCGAACAGTTTAATAATCTCGTATTAAATTGAACAAACTGACCAGATTCAATACGTCTTACTTCCTGTCTCTTGGTGACAGGTAGTAGTGTGTATCTATGCACGAGGCAAAGCGGTTGGCTACTCTAACCAAATCGTACAAAGGCAGATAACAATTCCGCCAAAGGGAAATAGTGCTCCTATAAATAAAATAAAGCATTTAGTGATCGTAAAGTTATAAGGAAGATACGAACTGACCATTTCAGTACTTATCAACTTTCTTCTGTTTTTTTTTTTGTCAAGGCCTCACGGAACAAAACAACTGTCCCCAGTCTAGACACGAACACGCCTCTATTTAAATTTAATTCACTAACCGCCAGTCTGTATATGTTTTGAACCAATAACAAAAATAGGACAAAGAAAAAATAGAATAAAAACATTAGTAGGCATCTTGTTTTATATATATATATATATATATATATATATATATATATATATATATATATATATATATATATATATATATAAATATATATATATATGTGCATGTGTGTGTGTGTGTGTGTGTATATACATACACACACATATATATGCATATATACAAATATATATAGTATATATATACACGCATACACACACATATATATAATATACATATACATTCCCATATACACATATAACCCATATATGCCTTCTAATAATATTCACACCGTTTTTACTGCTTAAATCTATATATGTTTGGTTGAAATTCTAACTCACATACAATGTAGCGTGTATATTCTTTTTATGTAGTCACATATGTATCTATACACATATGTGTGCTAATACCAACACACACACATGTTTTCATTCATGCATGACCACATAAATCCCTCCCATATACATTGCAACACCCATAAAACCAGGAGAGAAATAGTAGGATAAAGTATAACGAAAGTTATATATATATATATATATATATATATCCGTTTATATATTTTCATATTCATACTGAGTTTTTCTATAGACAGACATAAATGAATGTAAAATAAAGAATACAAAAATAGATGCGTATATCTATTTCCAAATGCAGGCATGTACACCTCTTATAGCCATTCAAAACAGAAAAATAGAATTCAACATGATACAGTTAAATAGAATAAAATATACTATAATTTGCAGATATATGATTAAAATAGTATATAACCCTATACATTTACTTATATAAACACACACACACACACATGTATAATGATAATAATAATAAACAAAGCACATATTTTTGTGAGCTACCAAACTTCGTGCAATGACAATGCCTCAGATAACATTTTATAACACGCAAGGTGCCTTCATGCCAGCGCAAGGCTCTGCCCACGTGGCATAGCAAGGTAAAACAAGACGATAGAAGACGAGAACGTACGGGAAAGGGCAAGATGAAAGTAGATGAAAAAGGTGGAAGTTTCACAACGCCAGGAAACGAAAATGAAAAGCGGGATAGAGTTGTGTCTCCTTTGACAGAAAAGTCGTAATACTAAATAGATAAAGGTCTAGAGTCAGTGGTACAACTGCTCATCAAGAGAAGGTGGTATTTTCCAATTCCCCAACAAGAACTTATCTATATGCATACATCTGCTGAATGTTTTTGATCTGGAATTCGGTAGTGTTGTGGAATTCTTAGATCTGGTACAGAAAAATATTCACAGGCGTTCAGTGAAATTATCATTTAGCTGCTGCTCTAATACGAACAGGCAAACATCACCAAGAGGCTACTCCCAGTTGTCACAATACAATGTCTGCAAGTTGATGAATACCACCTATTCTCCTCCATTTTCTTATTGCTATATATATATATATAGATGGAGATGATTAAAACCGTCAGAAATTAGAGGAGCGCTAGGTAATAGTATAATTGAAAACAAGAGTGACATCCTATTTTGTGAAGGTAACTTCAAAAATCGCATTTGGCGAAATTTGGACATACGACAGCTTAACATATTAGCAACGATATATATATATATATGCATATATATAGTTGAAAATAAATTAGATATCTCTACAAATCAAATTTTTATATGTAAAAGATGGAGGTGGAAACAGCGCAGTAGGAAATATAAGACCTTCCAATTTAGACCTTTCTAAATTGGAAGGTCTTAGATTTACACACACACACACACACACACACACACACACACACACACATATATATATATATATATATATATATATATATATATATATATGTGTGCGTGTGTGTGTGGGTGTGTGTGTGTGTGTGTGTGTGTGTGTGTGTGTATACAAACAAACACCTATGTATATATATATAAATATGTATGTATGCATGCATCTAAAAACTGCTTAGTCCTTACTGGAAGAGCTTTTGTCTACTGGTCAGAGATAGCCTATGGAACACCTGAATGAGATTTTCTAGAGCAAGGAGGCCTGTTAGAAATAGCCAACAATGTTCCTTAAACGATACACCGTGATACCAGACATCAAATCCAAATTTTTGTAGGTTGCATAAGCTTAAATATATTTAGATGCACAAATCTTACACACACACACACACACACGTGCACAGTCACACACACCTCACATGCTTACATACATATATACATGCACATACACAAACATATATGTACATATAGATGTATGTCTACGTATATATATTTATAAATATGTATGTTTATACATATATGTATATATATATTTGTTTTGACGTGTGCATACATGCATATGTATAATATATATATATATACACACACACACACACACACACACACACACACACACACACACACACACACACACACACACACATATATATATATATATATGTATGTATGTATGCATGTATATATGTGCATGTGTCTGTGTGTGAGTATATCTATGTATGTGCGCATGTACCTATCTGTAGGCATATGTCGTGACATAATGATTGGCATGATAAAAAAAAACAAAACTATAAACAACGGAACTACTGTTCACAAAAATGGATTATGTGTATATAATGTATAGGTCTATAAATAGACAGTGTGTTTCCTTTGTTTTAATCTGAAGCTATTTTAAGCATGCCTGAGTATTCAACATTGAGAAAAACTCTATGCTCATCTGCTCTTGTCTAAAACTGTTATATTGACATCATTTGAAGTCTAGCGTTTCGCTACACGTTACACCGCTGACAGCTAGATATTAAAAACACACTTAAATTGTTTATCTATTTATACTGCTATCTCAAATGTAAAATATATTTTGTGTAAGTCTAAATATGATTTCAATTGCTGATCTATTAGACGTTTTTGTTTTATTTTGACAAGCTAAAGATATCTGAGTATCTTATTAATTTTTTTTGTCAACGAAACTTAATATCTACTTAGATATATACTAAATATACACACACACACGCTCACACATACATGCATACATACATACATACATACATACATACATACATACATACATACACTCAAACACACACAAGCACACACATATATATATGCGTATATATATGATTGACTTATGGTTATCTGAAAACTGATATTTTAATATTGTTTTATTTCATATTCTGCAAAAATATTTTGAACAATAATTACATTTACCTAGATATCTTCTCCATTGGCAAAACTCCGAATCAGGTCATGTTGCGTCTTTATAATGTGTCGTTCTGATTTATTTGAAGTTACTTGTACTATTTCCTGTATGTGAAGTATACTCATTATCTGTTACGATAAAATACTAGTGTTTTTGTTCGTCACAACATATGAATGAGAAAGGAAAGGATGAGTGATGAATAAGGAAGGAAGGGGTGATGGCAAACTGGGTAGTGGGATGATGGAAACTGTACGGTGACAAAAAATTCAAACAGCGCTTCAACTCTGTGTGAGTATATGTGTGTGCATGTAAAAGGGAGGTATGCGAATGTTTGTGAGTGTGCGTATGTGTGTGTACAATGGAAGTGGGTTGGTGAACATTCAACGCTGAAAAAAAGTCAAAGAGCGTTTCAACTCTGTGTGAGTATATGTGTGTATATGTGTGCGTGTACAAGGGAAATATGTGTATGTTTGTGTGAACCAGCGTTTTTTCAGTATCAAATGATGATCAATGTCACATCTCAAAAGACAACCACTAGATAACATTGACAAGTGTATTAATTTGATTTACCGTCCATATTCTATCGTTTGTCCTTATTTACACATAATATACTACAATTAGCCACCATTTTTGACGGCACGGGGCCAGCTAGTATCGCATATTTGTAAATATGTGCTTATATGTTAGAAACAAACGATAACAAAGTAACTTTTTCAGTATAATTTTGTAGCAAAAGTTAACTAAATCGTGTCACTGATATATCTTAGCTAAAATTTTACATAGTTATGGAACTTGTGAAGGATAAATTTTAATGGACTATTTTATTTACAGTAAGTTATGTTTTCATGACTTCTTAAAAAGTATTTAATGATTTTTGTATAATAATGAATATCTATATGTATCATAAACCGCGAAATGAAATGTTTTATAGACTGACAGTCTTAGTAAATCTGTTACTAATTATATTACCATTGTATGTGCTTCTCTAATTTTACCTGCGTTATAATTTTATTTTCTTCCCGCAGTCTATGGAGTTATCTGAATGTGAAATATTCTTCACTAAAGTTTTGATGCATTAAATGAAATCAATGAGTAAATTGAATAAATTGTTTTATTTCATTGCTTCAAATAAAATTCTTAGAAATAATCTTGACATATGGACGTATATGTATGTATATACACATACAGGTTGCGTAAGATATTTGAGAACAAATTTACGTTTATAAAAAAGCAGATTTATAATAACTTTATTTGTTAAAAAAATGCTATGAGGATAAAAATAAACCTTCTTTTCTATAATGTTATTCAATAAAGCCACCTCCACCTTCAACAACTGCTTCTATATGAAATCTAAATCATCTACATGCTCAAATCAAGTGGTAGTGGTTGATTTCGGATGTTATTCTGACTATGGAAGATTTCAAACAATCTTTGGTGTTATGGGCGTGTTCATTGACCTCTCACTCGAGATCTGGGGAATTACGAAGCGAAATGTTAGGGGTTATGTGATCATGACATTTTTCAGCCATCAATTCCTGTGTTACTAGAGCCATGTGTAATAGTGCAGAGTCTTACTGAAACACATATGACCTTCCATTGCATACACTGCCTATCCAGGGCTTAATTATTTCCAAGACCTGTATATATATATATATATATATATATATATATATATATATATATATATATATATATAGGTGTGTGTTTGTAGATATAAGGTAAAGCTCATATACTGTACAGTTCCATTGGAAACCCATGCAGAGGAGAGTTAACAGATTCTCATATATATATATATTTATATAGAAAGATCCCTTGTCATGGACATATGTTTCAGGATATCGTACAATTCAAATGTGCATTAATAACCCCTTACGTGTCTGTATGCATACAAACAATACATACGCCATTACTATGATGCACACACACACACACGCGTTTTTACACATACATGCAGGCCAGTGCAAATATGCTTAGCAGCGAATGATGTGTCCTACATGTAAACCTGGTAATAAAATCGCTTTAATTTTCGTTTAGAAATTAGATATGTTCTTCCCACATGCAGGTTACGGTTTCGTTGCTTTCAAACATTCGAATTAAATCTACAGCATTCTATGATACTTATGGTAACACCATTACTGCCATCATCCTCATCAATCTCATCATCATTATCATTATCATCATCATCATCATCATCATCATCATCATTATCATCACCATCATAACCATCGACAAAATCATTGCCACCATCATCATACTCATACACAGAACCCCACCTCATCATCATCATCACCATACTTTTCGTTCTCGTCTTCATCTACACCACTTCACCAACACCACCAGTACCAACAATACCAGCACTGCAGATATAACCACCACCATTTTAATGATAACAATGATGATGATCATGAGGATGATGATCGCCATCACCATCATCATGATCACCACCATCATCATCATCATCACCACCACCAACACCATCATCATCATCATTATAATCTTCCTTAACATCCCCAGTATAATAATGATAATAATAATAATAATAATAATAATAATAATAATAATAATAATAATAATAATAATAATAATGATAATAATAATAATAGTGAAATTCATCTCACTGCATCACCACTGCATCACTTCCTGGGTGGAGGGAAGCACCAACAGCTCCAACAATATGCAAGGAAAAACAATAAAGAAAGAAAAAACAAATGAGCAAATCTCTACACATAAAATAAGGTATATACAATTGCAGTAACTGCATGAACAATTCAGAGAGAGATTAAAGAAAAAAAAACAAAAACAAAACAAACAAGCAAGCAAAACAAAAAGTAAGTAAAAAGAAGAAAAAAAAACAAGAACTTATCCTGTTTTGTTAATAAAGGAAGAGTAACATTAATAGAAATACATGCTTGCGTGACTTTTAACTCATCAGCCACGGCTTCTCATCAAAAAGCCAGTTATTGCGATATTTTATTGAATTTAATTCAATTCATTGTCACATATCGTTGCTTTCTTTGAAATTATTTCCGTTTAATATTATTTTTCATATATTTAATTCTATTGTTTTATATATTTACCGATGTACGTTTCCATGTGTAACTTTATTTTCACAATTCTGTTTCGCTTAAATCATCAATTCATAATGTATATAGAATGTCAATAGATAGAAGTCTATATACATACATACATATATATATATATATATATATATGCATATATGTTTGTATATATTATATACATTTACCTATTCATGTACATATATATATATATATATATATATATATATATATATATATATATATATATGTATGTGTATGTATGTATATTCATAGTTTTGTTTTGTTAGTTTTAGCATTGTTGTCTACGCATCCGTTTTACTCTTTTCTATTTAGATTGCAATTTTAGAGGAAATGCGTATAGGGTAATTTTGCCTGAACAGCACAAGATCTGAAATGTAAATTTTGCATTTATTTAACTATGATAATTAATTATAGTACGCGATTTTGAATGCTCTCAGAATATCTCATATCTAGATTTTCATAATTGTTTTATTTTCCTGCATTGTAAAACGCGTACGCTTCTATTGGGATTATCGATACTTGACTTAGCAAAAGTATGTAATATTTGATCATACAAACATTTACAAAATACAATTTAGATAACTGTTTTGATATCGGGCGTTACGGGAATGTTACACGCACATGATACAATGTGCTAAATGTGTTGTTTGATTGATATTAATCTTAAATTAAAAAAAAATGTCTAAGGTTGTTTAAAATCTAGAAACACCCTTTATCTTTTGCACATTTTGCTTGCTTTCGCCATAGGACTGTAGACATTCTGGGGCAACGCTTTGAAGGGTTTTAGTCGAACAACTTGACCCCAATAATTTTTTTGCTGTGTGGTACTTATATCGGTTTGCTTTATCTAACCGTTTTAATGCAGAAACGTACAGAATGACCGCTTGTCAAGCGATAGGGGGCAGCAGAAGCACAAAGACAGATATACGGACACACACACAAACACTAACACTCACAGACACAGACACACGCCTCACGCACATAGGAATAAGACGACGCGTATCCACACACTGTCTCTCAGATCCACTCAGAAGGTATTAGTTTGTTCACGGCTATAGAAGACATTTGCCTAAAGTGCCGCGCTGTGAGACCGAAACCGTAACCAAGTGATTGCAAAGTGAGCTTTAAAGACACAGCAATATTAAAAAAGTGATATAAATTGGACATATATCCTTTAAAATCAATACAGAGAAAGTTTATACACTGAATTAGTAATGAGGACGCGAATCGATTTCATCTTTGAAATTACCTGGTGAAAGCAACAGAATTTTTGTTTTCGATGTAGCGCATATCATTCAGTTGAAATGACGTTTCATATGGCCTACTACGAGTATTAAGAAATATGTCTTAGGGGAGGTACCTCCGAGGAGATTTATATTTGTGTATCTTCATTTAATCGAAGGTATTCATCACATGTTATAGTTCATAACTTATACCTTGTCGTACATGTATTTAGCATGAAGACTACATCAAGGAAGTATTTACTATAGCCGCATTGCTTGCATGTATAAATTACTTCGGCTTATTACTGAAAAATTTAATTAATTCTATTGAAGTTATCTCCCTTGGGATTTCTCTTTAGATTTCAACAAACATAGAGGGAAATTCTGTTTGTTGAATAACTAACAAAAGGACGGCAGCTATTATATTCACAAGAAATCTCAGACATCTCTGATTCATGCAGTTGATATGAAGTCTGAGCATATGCAAATTGATAGAGAACAGAAATACACGTAGAAGGAAACATTTACTCTCCTGAGCTAACTGTGAGCCGCATACTGAGGTTAATTCACAGCCGTTGGTGTTGTTCGTCTAAGGCGATAGCAGGCTTCTTCACAAATGATTTACATATGTATGTGATAAAAAGATTGGTAGGAAAGAGAAAGGAAAATTTATCACGATTTTGTGTGCTGCATACAATTTGGATACAAATCGGACAACAAGTGTGTAATCTTTGTTCACTGGAGTACAGATGACAGCTTATTCATAGTTGAGAAGAGGTAAATAGGAGTATTCTGCCAAAAGTGGATTACTATTTTAGACAAAAATCTGAAATATTGGGCGAAATAATGGGTGAGATTATAAGTTGTACAGCATACGAAAGCATATTTTGTTTTATAGATTTTATTATCGGAGTATTTGCTTTAACGTGAATGAGAACGAGGTTCATGAAGATTGGCAAATACTCTCGAGATGATGATTCATGTGCATTAAACTTATGAATAGAAATTACAGCCAGTCAATAATGTCACTCGGATCAGTCAGTGTTGAACCACAATTGTTGCGAGCTATTATGAAACTGATAGAGTTCCTAACAATGTTATACAGAGAGTTTTAGTGTTGGATGATCTGATACCTGCAAGAAGTCTTATATTTGAAAGGGATCATCGGTCTTTCAAGTGTGGCTGTTATTGACCAGGACTACGCGCTACAGGTGATACTAATAAGATTAATATTCTTTAAAGCAATCGCAGTTTTGCAAACAATTACTATGTGCTAGTAACCTGTAACTCTAGAGTGATAAAATAAGTATCGTAACTCTTAGAAGAGATATTAGAGAGTAAATGCTTCAACTGGAAACAATAGAACAGCAAGTATTTTATACTCAGTCATTATGCTAATGAAAACGCTATGTTTTAACATTTATTTGTATAAGTTATTGGATTGCGGCCATGCTGAGGAACAGCCATGAGTGTTTACTCAGACGTAAAGAAAGCAAAAGCGGGTGTGAAGCAAGGGTAGAGGACAAACACATATACGTACACACACGCACGCACACAAACATATATACATACACACACCACTGGCTTCTAATCAGTTTCCGTCTACAAAGTTCAATCACATGGCATTCGTTCGTCGACCTGGAGCTAAGTAAAAGACACTTGTCCAAGTTGTCGTGAAGTGAGATTGAACTTTAAAATTATGTGGTTGCAAAATGAACTTCTCAATCACACACATTCTTACACCTGTAACATAAACGCTTTTATATAAACTTCTGTTTAGTTAGGGATTCTACAAAGCAAAGAAATGAATCTAAAATAGTTGCAGCCCACATACTTGTTAGATTGTTTGAGACTGCAACCAAATAACTGAAATACAGTACAACTTGTCTCTAAGTACTTTAAAGATCTGATTTCAAATCGTGCTGATAAGAAATTTTCCCTTTATCATCTCCGGTTCGATAAAGTACGAGTCAATCAGTAACTGAAATAAATTTGTTTAAATGTTCCCTCTTCAAAAACGTGATCTTGTATTTATATTAGAAATCAATATTTTGTTTCCTCTATTTAGCATTTTCGATTTTATAATACTGCGTTCAACCTTTCTGAGGCTCTACCTACTACAGAGCCAACAGTACATTGTATCAACTCCCGTAAGCTAATAGTAATAATTCTACAGTGCCAGAGAAGGATAAAAGAGAAGCGTGGTTGCATGCAGACAATTGCATAGAGTTTATAAATAAGCAGTCAGCATGCTCCAGCAACGCAGTTTATATGAAGCGGCGTGTGATATACTGAATTGTTTTGAAGAACCCAGGTTTACAACACAAATATATTTGCATCTCAAATGCTATGTTATCTCTTCACAACTATAAATTATTCAGCTTCGAACTCCTGCTATTCTATAAACATAATTCCTGGTAATATTAATATAACGCTTATATAGTTTGACAGCACATCTGCTACGCGTAGTTATACATACATATGCCCACTGACACAGAAGCGATAAATATGCACGCACATACAGACACGCACATATTCACGGCGTATGTAGAAATTTCGATACAAATTCACTTCCCCCCATATATATATATATACACAAACATACATACATATATATACATATATACATACATACACACACACACACATCTATCTATCTATCTATCTATCTATCTATCTATCTATCTATCTATCTATCTATCTATCTATCTATCTATCTATCTATCTATCTATCTATATATATATATATATATATATATATAATATATATATGAATATATACTTACACTGATATTTCTGATATTTTCAACATCATTCAAAATCAAGCTGTTCGACTGATACGCAAAACTTTTCTCATAAATGCGTAACGACTACATCTGACGGGCGCTGGGTATCAGCCCAAATCTTATATCTTTATCACAAGACATCCGTTTTAACCACAACATTCTTAAACATCAAGCACAAAATTTACTGCTATGCAATACGAGCGCATGCAGTTGGTCACGTCACTTAAACTAACAATAAAAATAGAATAAATGATTAACTCTATACTAACCTACTTAAGAACGACATATACATATATATATATATATATATATATATATATATATATATATATATATATATATATATATATATTTTCATTTCATTTCAAAGTTTCAGCTCAGAGCTGCGGCCATGCTGATGCACCACCGTGTTGCAACACTGTTATCACAGGGAGCCTCTTACAATATGTGGCACTTGGTGAAGAATGGAGTTTGATTTAGCAACTCTCATTTGCACCTCCTGCCGCGAGGTAGGTTCATCTGGGACTCTCGATAGGAAGACGTCCAGCTTTGATTTAAAAACTCCTACATCTACTTTGTGCAGATTCCTCAGGCTCTTTGGGAGAATATTAAAAAGCTGTGGGCCCCTGAATCCCAAGCTGTTGCAGTAACTGGTCCTGAAGCGCGATGGCATTGCTGGGATCTTTGGCACTATGCAGTGCCGTCCCGTTCTGGCATTGGTGTAGCTTTCAATGCCAAAAAATATATATATATGGGAGAATTCACAAAAAGAAAAAAACAACAGACGAAGACAGGTGGTACAGAAAACAAATAGATGTATTAGTTATACGCTCGGGAATTTGAAAAAAGTATTTAACGTTTCGAGCTTACGCTCTTCCACACAAAGTAACAAGGAGAGAAAAAAATGTGTGTAGTGGTTAGCGATCTATCATGGCGGGATCTCCATAGATAACGTATATCTTACTTGTGCAGTTATACGTACGATTCATACAAGAGGATTTTAATTTAAAGCTTCAAGTAACGTGCCATCTCACAGTCAACATTCAGGAAAGTGGTGTGGTTACTACTGTACTTAATAGTATTATTGGGTAAAATATATAGAGCCAATATAGGGAACATATGATAGACACAGCATGCAGTTAATGGATCTGTATGTAAATGCACTATACGCATCCATTGTAGAGAACACAAATAGCCACAGTGGTGAAATTTTCATAGAGAAAAAAATGGTATAAACTGCATGCTGTTTCTTATACATTTTCTTCATACATATATGTGCGTGTGTGGGTGTGTGTGGGGGTGTGTGGGTATGCATGTATGTATGTGTGTGTGTTTGCGTGCGCCTTTTGTGTGTATATACGGAATTTTCGGACTAACTTTGATATAGTTTCTGTAAAAGGAAAATAAAGCAGGATATCTCAAGCAAAAATGAAAGCATTTGAAAGAACCAAAACCTATGAAACTAGTTTATGACTGGTTTAATCAAAGTAGCCGATCTAAGCTCCGCCGAAGGCCTCAAGGCAGCTGCCAAACCTGGACCATTCGTTCCTCATTGTTTTCCTGGGATCATCTTTGAACACTTTCTTCCTATTGTCCACCAGCTCTGCTTTGATGTTGCAAGTACAGCGGCTAGTGTCTTTCTTAATCGCGACCCACACATAGTAACCCATGGAATTATAATCGGGGAATTAAGAAGTCAGATATTGGGGCTTGTGAAGCCGTTGAAATTCTCCAACAACCACTTCTAGCTCTTACCGTAAGTATGGCAAGAAGTAAAATCCTGCTTCCAGCAGCAATCCTCCCCAGCTAATCTTTGATCACAGTCTCCTGCAGCGTCACATAGTCGTCTGAATTCAGCCTAAGGCCCTGTTAAACGTTGTGGAGCAACATGACACCACTCTCACTGGAGACACACCCAAAATCCATCACAGTTTGGGGGGAAACTTGGTTTTCATGATGTTCATGTCACGTGCTACAGCCCTTTAACTGTTCAGATAACTTTGAGCAGCAGTTATAATGTCGGCATTTTGATACTTGGTACGAATCATTACGATACAGGTAACTCTTTGGAAATACTTAGATGTCTCCCAGTCCTCCTCGTAAGTTTTCTGGTGTACAATTTTGGGTTTTTAGCATTATTTCCTAAAAGTCATAATGGCGAGGTTTCAATTCCGAAACCAGGAGGAATGTTGTATTCTTGCGGAAGGCATTTCATTTCCTGTGGCTTGACTGCGCCTAACTGGAAAAAAAAAAAAAAAAAAAAAATGAAATGTCCTCCCCACTTCCATCTGTCACATTCTCGATATTCACTTTCTGCAAGCAAGCATTGATTGACACAATGTGTAGGGCGTTGCCTGACTGCTACTATATAGTCACCTAATGCAATCAGTGATAATATAGCTTTTGCTAGCTAGTAAAACTTATTCGTGAATGGAGTCTATGCGTTACACACACACACACACACACACACACACACACCCCCATACACACACACACACACACACACACACACACACACACACATATATATATATACGCATGATATTCAATATTTGTGATGTTGAGATGTAATTAATATGGCGCTA
>NC_142930.1:120036267-120078767 GCF_046866305.1 Octopus bimaculoides | reverse complement strand
ACGTAAGAGAAAATCAATACTAATCTAAATAGTATTAAAATTTATGAACGTCGGGATTATGCATAGTTACGTAGATAAAAGATGACAACGCGAAACTTTTTTTCCACGTTGAAGTTCAATGCTCAGTAATTTCGGCGTGTAAGTCTCTTCTGCCATGCACAGATGTTAAACATAGACATATAATACCCATATGATTGAAATTTGCCAGACGGTTATTGTACCATGGACACATTGTATATGTATATACATATATACGCGCAGGTGTATGTGGTAAAAAGTGCTTCCCAACCACATGGTTCCGAGTTCAATCCCACTGCGTGGCACCTTCGGCAAGTGTTTTCTACTGTAACCCCGGACTAACCAAAGTCTTGTGAATGGGTTTGGTAGACGGAAATAGAAAGACACTCACACACACAAGTGGTGTATTCCAGAAGTTCTAACACCTAAATTTAGTAGCGGCAGCTGTAGCTTGTCTAGATTATTGTTATCGTAGTATCTCATTACTTAACTTTCAATAAGCTGACCTGCCAAATTTTGTCGTTCGTGATTGAAGCAGACGGTTGCTGCAGCATTTTGAACACATCCTACTAAACACCGCTTGTCACACTTGACTAGTTTGCAGAATGCAGCCTGCTCGTGAATACAATTTGGAAGCTCGTAACGCTAGAAACTTTTGTGTTAAATTGGTCAAGAAGACTACAAAATCTTACAAAATATTCCGGACTACTTAAAGATTATCTCTTTTTCACTTGCATAAGATGCGAGGCAAGGAAGTCCATCAGGTAGCTCATGATGCCCCCTTTTTCAACAGCAAGTACACCATCTACAAACTAATTGGTTAATTCTGATTAAATATCATATTTCTCGACGCAATGTAACCTAGGTTGAGTGCCAAAAATCCAGTTACATACTGATTAATCAATTGCAAACCTATTGTCGGGAACGTTATTGCTCTCGAGAATTCGATCTTAAATACACAGAGCACAATACATAAATGATAAACCTAAATTTTACTAAACCGACATTAGATTTACATGTCAATCTCAAATCTCAGTTAATACAGTAGAACGTAGGTTGCATTCACACGTGTTTTATAGTAACATACTTGATCTCTTCCTTGCTTCATTTTCGTCAATTCTGAATTATCTATATTCTGGATGTCTCAATGAATTTCTATCAGCTTTCACAATTATCTCTACTCCTACAAACCTATAGCACAAGATAAAATATAATAGAATCAATACCACCATTATTTCAAATATTTATATGAGACTTGCTCTGTTTTTACATAAGTCTAGCTACTATATGTTTCCTGAGATAAGAGTAAATATTACATTATTGTCATTGTGGATATTATGTTTTATATGTTTTCATCTTATAGACTGAATTCAATTTATCTAAGATGGCCACATTACGAAATATATGGTCTGTCAACTTAGTTATTCTTTTGCGACTGTAGTATTAGCTTTGTGTGTACAAACACGTGTGAAATATAAAAAGTAAAGGAATTATAAAACTAATAATGCTAATTGTCATTTTAAAAGAAGGAGGATATTATTGCTGCGAAGAATATTTGCTATTTTACTGATCATTAAGGGAACATTTTAGAATTTAATGGTGACGTTTTCTGTCAGGACTACGGTAATTTAAAAACGAATGTGCTTCCTATTGATCACAGATTCCATTCTATTTTTGTTAGGCAAGCATAGAAAAAAGACTGTTAAGATATTACCGGACGTATCTGCAACTTTCAACTTCCTATGATTTACTTCTTAACTATTTAAGTATTCTTTTACCAAGGGTGACTCCAACCAAACTTCAGGCAATTTTTATCTCTCTTGACAGCAGACTGACGTTTTTATGATATATAAATCTTATAGACACTTTTTATTTGATACATATTTTGTATGGCTCACTTCATTGTAGTTATTTTCCCCTTTTCTAAGTCTGAGACCTCTTGTAAGATAGGTCTCTGTTGTACTCGTATGAGGAAAACAGAGCATAACAATTAAAGAGATATGCAATGTTTGAACAGTGGAATAGTTACAAAAGTTTCTTGAGAATAGAAAATTATGAGGAACAATAATAGTATATACCTGCTATAGAGCCTTGAAGTTTGTAGATATTCAATACATTGAATATCATGTGCCACCAGTGAATAAGGTAGAGATGTAACAGTGGTTAAATGAAGAACAACGCCACATATAAGCATTTTGAAACAAATGAATGAAGGAAGCAAACGTAGAAGGGAATTGGAAATGTGAAACGAATAAGGAAATGAATTGAAAAGCAAGATAAAATGTAAAGGGGGGAAGAAATGCGAAGCTGATCTAATCACACAAATCAAAAGATCGAGACAGCATGGAGAAGATAATTCAGAATAAGTATCTGCGGAAGGAACAGGAATAATGGGAAAATAGAAACTGGAAATCATGTATGTGAATTTGTGCATATGCGCGTTTGATTGTATTGTTGTGATCTTGTATTTGCGTAGGAGTAAATAGACAAATTAACAATTATATGCAACGGGTCAGGCAGTACTCATGACGAGGCCATAAACTTTGTATATCTGTTTCTTTATATAATTATTAGCATCCCGCCTCTCTCTCTCTCTCTCTCTCTCTCTCTCTCTTACAATATATGAACATTTGTATATACATATCTATATGTGTGCATGCATTTATGTATATACATACCAATATATGCACAAATATATATGCACACACACACACACACACACACACACACGCACACACACACACACACACACATATATATATACATATATATATATATATATATATATATATATATACATGGCTATATATGTATATATATTTATATACATGATTATGTATGCATATATATTTATATACATGAGTATATATATATATATATATATATATATATATATATATATATATATATATATATGCGCATGTATATATATGCGAATGCATGCATGTACGGATGTGTATGAGTGTCCATGTAATTGTGTGTTGATATAAACGGTTACAGTATACTATTAACGAGAATGACGGTAAATGAAAAACTGGATAGCGAACGAATCTATACAATGGAAAGGAAATAGAATAAGAGGAAATTTAGTAAGGGAATTACAAGTACATTTGGAGAAAAAAAAACTTATATATATATGAAAGAGAATCTTTAGATATAAGGGCAAAGTGAGTACTTGAAAGAGAATGGAATATATGGGAGGAATGGCGCATAATAGCGCTTTAGGATAACGGAATTAATATTAAATTTAAATATTGAGAATTCTTCAGAGAATTGTCATATTCTACAATTCATTTATCTTTTAGAAATCAATTACTGAACTAAAACTTTTCAGTAGATTAATAATAATAGTTTTCACCTGATTATGTAGACAAAGAAACCTGGCTGAAATGAAAAATGTTAGATTTCGTTCTAAGTTTCCTAGTTTGCTTGTATTTTACAAATGCATATCCCTAGATAATTTGTAGATTCCCTATTACCTTAATATGCAGCGGTGAATTACAATGGTACTCATTGTCACAACTAGACTGATGTATGCAAACCTGATTACTTCGTGAAACGAGCTTAATTCATTTCACTTACCTTTCAAATAGCATGTGCAAAGGTATGATACTGACAGGGAAGCTCAAATCAGAATGGGGAAATCGATAATTGTTTCTTCCCATTAATTGTCTTATTATTCCAAATTTTAATCTGTAGCAAAATAAAGCAACAACATACAATGAAAAACATACGATAAGGGTTTAAACAATACTATTGAAATTAGCAAGACGGTTTCAGTGGGAATCCCAACGTACATTAAGTGAAATAACTTCATCTGAGTACTGACAATGGTCCAGATAACTAACCGATGTAACTTTATACATATGAGGACATAAGCAGTTTTCTTCTACTTATTAATTTATAATCCTTGTTTATATATAAAATGCACCACAATTATTTTTGCGGTGAGATATTGGATAATATCATGTTACAAGTGTGATATTCAATTTGAAAAAAGGAAAGAAACAAAAAACTGATTTAGATTAATCTCTTGAAGACAGAAAAAAAAAAAGCAAAGCGAGAAAAAAAACTCAACTTCATATTTGAAACAGATATAGGGTAAGAAATTAACTACATCAATTGAAACCTATCAATAAAGAAGCGCAAAATATATGCATAAAGATGTAGGACAAAAAATTTCGAAAGTTACCAGGAGTGGTGTTTACAATATTCCGCTAGATGGTGACATGTAAATACTATTGTTAATCGATATAGATAGCCATCTTCACCGTAAAAATAAGGAAAAGAAATAGACGAACAACTCATTGTTGGAGCAGTTTAGACAGTGTTTACTGCAGAAGAGATATACTTAGAAAACCAACAAAGATATAAACCAAGTTATTGTAACTCTCTATGTCTGTCTTGATAATGTCTTTGTCTTGTGTTACTTTGTCTTGTGTTATTATATCTGATCAAACGCAGGTAGAAAAGAGAACAAATTGAATAACAGAGAAACAACGTGAAGAAAACTTACTTTATAAAGACAGACATGGACACAGATAAGCTGTTCAATTAAGTTTGAAAATATAATTGGAGAACAAATACGATGTAGTATCATAATCATTTTGTGCCTATTGAGTACTATTTTTAAAATCTGTAGATTGTTATTTCCTGCTCTATTTGTTTTCAAATACTTAATTGACACATGAAAATCAGGGAAGGGATTTATTGAGGACGTGAACCTGGTAACTAAACTGACTAAATATTTTGGTCGAAAACGTTTTAATGTTCGTACAAAAAACATGACTGTATGTAAAACATATAAATTAAAACTTATTATTTTCCTTCCTATATTTCTTTCCATACTGTGTAATACAGGTCAAAAATAGCAAACACATTAATTACTCTATGTAATTTTTCTAAACGTCTTGAATAGCAAAATGGGTAAAAATACCAAATGATTAGATATGCATATATTATGTTCTATTGCTATTAAACAACTTTGTTGTAGTTCTGTAACTGTTGGACGAAAACGACAGGGATCTTTTCAGAAATAGTTTACTCATTGTAAAGAAAAGAAAAATACAAAGAGAGCAACTTAACGCGTAAGAGGTTAAACGTTATGAAATGCTTCTTACCATCGAACAACTAATACCACATTATTTCTTATAATGTGCAGTTTAAATAGCAGTCATTTATGCTGAAATATGTAGGTTAAATAATAAATAAAAATGTATTAAACCAAATCGATAGTGTTAGAACACAACAACAATTCTAGCAATATTAAATTGCCTGACGGTTTTAGGTTTGCTACAACACGTATTATATTAACAGATTTAAAATATGTAAAATGTATTGAAGTGCCAGTATGTAACGTTTTTTTTTTTGTGTAAGTCTCTATTTCATCGTTGCTTTCTAATGATAGAAATAAGAAGTGGAATAAAGTTAAACATCATCGATATTCCTCCCTGTGCCTATGAAATGTTGTATCCCTGCCGTAAGGCTTTATTTCCACACACGCCAGCTTAATTTAATTCGTCCTTAGTCGAAAGACACCTATTGTCCTGTTATTATTTTTATTGCATTTGTGTAACATTATTCGTTTTCTTTTCAATCCTTGTTTTTGTATACATTCGCTGCTTTCCTCCAAGGGATCTAATGTTCTTAGCTTAGTTTTCCCTCGGGGTTGGCCAGATTTTTTTTTCAGGAGTCGATGAAATGAATGCCAGTTACGAACTGGGTTCAATGTAATCGACTAGTCCCTTACACCAAATTTCAGGTCTTGTGCCTATATTAGAAAGGATTATTACTACATTTGCTGCTGCTCTTAGCAACTCGGGCAGATTTTGTGTGACTCCACTCAGGCACATCTCCCTCGGTGGAGACGCGCGGGTTCGTAGTTAGGGTGTTTGACTCATGATTGAAAGATTGCGTTTTCGGTTCCTGAACCGGGCGACGTCTTGTGCTCTTGAGCAAAACACTCCATTTCACGTTACTCCAGTCCGCTCAGCTGCAAAAATGAGTAACCCTGCGACGGACTGGCATCCCGTCCAGATAGGGAATATATACACCATGAAACAGTGTAACAGGCCCTTACGAGTCGGTATGATTCGAAAAGGTAATATCTCACTCACTTATCACATTTTTTTTTTCGTCTTGTTTCCACTCTGCATGTCATTGATTAACCATTACAGCCATTTCTTTTTTCACAGATTTTCAACACTCTTGAACCTGTCATTCCTGAAATTCTCCATCAACATCTGTTCAAGGAAGATATTAAGAGTATGAGATGTAGTGCCTATAAACTACGTAATAAGAACATGGGTTTATTGACCTCTTTCAGATCAAACCATTGTAGAGAAACCCTAATAATGACCAAGATAATGTTTTCAGAATAATTTATTGATTCATCAAAACGCTGTTTATAATTTAGAAAATTAGATCATTTTTTCCTTTCGTTTTATTTGAAATTTCTACTTTTAGCTGTATGCTTTGAAAAAAGATATTCATCTAGTATTATGGGAATCAAACATTTTACTTCCAGCCTTATTTTCCTGTTTTCAAAAGCGCTCTGAAGTTGTGATATCTGAAGCATGAAAAAATTACGCTACACTAAATTAGAAAAAAAGAGAAAAAAATATTGGCGAAGATAAAGAAAGCGCTTTACATTATAAAGGAAAACAACTTCGTAAGAATTGCATAAAATTTTCAAAACCACTCATTTACAATTGTTTCAGTTTATAACTTTCATATTCCACTTCAATGAATGTATTGTTAACTAATTTCTTTTAACACTTTCGGGTTTCTCATTAATACACGCGCACACTTATTCACAGAGACAAATGCATACATACATACATACATACATACATACATATATATATATATATATATATATATATATATATATATATATATATATATATATATATATATATATATATACATACATATATATATATTTATATATATATGTATAGATATATACATATATATACACACACATATATATATGCATATATATAAATATAAATCTATGTATATATATATATGTGTATGTATATAAATATATATGCACACACATATATAAACATATATGTGTATGTACATATGTAGATATTCGCGTACATAGATACACACACAGACACAGACACACAGGGGTGTGTCGGTGTGTGTGTGTATATACGTATATATAGACACACACACATATATACATATATGTGTGTGTATACAGATATAGATGTACGTGCACATAGATACATACACATGCATACACACGTATATACATATATACGTGTGCACGTGTATATACCCCTCTCCCCCCACACACACAACATACACTTATATATAGATTGTGGCATGTATAATAAAAAAGAAAATTTCTTTAGCTTTGAAAATTATTTTACAGAATTTGAAAAAAAAAAATGGGCCTTTAGAAATTCATTAATGAGTTTATATATATAGATGTGCGTGTGCATGCGCGCACGCGTGCATGTATTTGTAATTCTGCGTTTAAATAAAATGTACGCATATTTCAAACCTCATAGCCGCACAGACTTACACGCAAACGTGCACGCGCGCACACACCCACGCGCAGACACACACATAGAGGCAAACGAATATTTATGAATAACAGAATGACCAACCGCTTTAAAGCGATTATATTAGTTGTTTGCAGCTATTTACCTTATAATACCAAGTCTATTCCCTTTTAGAACTAGAGCTACGCTGTTCTATATTTGAGAGATGAGGAATTATGTACATTATAGATGTTTTCGATCTAGTTTGGATTCTTTGCCATAAAATTTGAATTCTTTGCCAAAAAATTTGAATTCTTTGCAATCAAATTTGATTCCAAAGAATTCAAATTAGATGGCAAAGAATCCAAACTAGATCGAAAACATCTATATTTTACATTTGACGGATATTTGTCCTCATCTTGTTTTTTGTTAACGCAACGTTTTGGCTGATATAGCCTCCGGGCATATGGCGTAGCGGTTAAGAACACGGGGTACTAACCCCAAGATTCCGAAGTTCGATTCCAGGCAGTGACCTGAATAATAATAATAATAATAATAATAATAATAATAATAATAATAATAATGATAATAATAATAACATCGAAAAATACGTTAGGAATGAGAACCCAGGTTCGAAATTTTCCCAAGACACCTGATGAAGCCTGGAGGGTATAGCAGTGGAAACGTTGTGTCAACAAACAAGATGACGACAAATTTCCGTCTAATGTAAATAATGTAGAGCTACGCTATCTCCCGATATGAACATTCTATACATTTATAGATGTCGTGTTCTATATACGCAGGTTCAGTACGTTAGAGAAGTTAACTAATATATTCAAATATTTGAAATAGAAGGCGCAAGTGTGGCTGTGTGCTAAGAGGCATGGCACTCAAACACTTTGTTCTGAGTTCGGTCCCACTCTGTGAAACATTGGGCAAGTTCCTTCAGTAGCTTCGGGCCAATCAAAGCGTTTTGAGTGGATTTGGTTGACGGAAACTAAAACAAGCCCGTACTGTATCTATCTATCTATCTATCTATCTATCTATCTATCTAACTATCTGTGTGTGTGTGTGTGTGTGTGTGTGTGTGTGTGTGTGTGTGTGTGTGTGTATCGAAACAGTTTGATTCCATTTCGTTTGTGCTCTTGAATTTCAAGCGTGATGCTAGTCGTCAGCCATTGAAATTCAAAATGGCTGATGCCTAACTCAAGAACACCAACGAATTTCAATCAAACTGCATTGATCCATACATGTAACTCTTTATAAATTAGTTTCGCATCCTTCTTTCGTTTGTCCACTCACTCCTATAACTTTATATATATATATATATATATATATATATATATATATATATATATATATATATATATATATATATATATATATATATATATATATATATGCATACGAACACACACATATATGTATGTATGTATCTATATGGCAGTGATTTCAAAGTTCCCACCTGGTAGCCGTCGCTGGATTTTATGGGTATATGTATGTATAAATGTATTCTGTGTGTGTAGATATGTCAGTGTTAGAATTTTAAATTACATACCTGAATATATTTTAACATTTTGTCAATATCATGTGAATATGTATAGTTCTGTTTCTATTTATCTATCTACACACACATACACACACACGTATACACATATATCCGAATTTTGTATGAATTAGGAAACGGCGACGAATGAAGTTTCATAAATAGAATTAGGTTAGGGCTCCTAAATGAATTTACAATATACGTACAAGCATACATACATACATGCATACAGATAGATAGATAGATAGATAGATAGATAGATAGATAGATAGATAGATAGATAGATAGATTCTAATTCTTACTTGTGCTTGAATTTGTACACCTCGTCACAGAAAGAAACGGTTCTTTTAAAAAGTCTCTTAAAAGGAATATATGCAGTACATTTCAGAATTAATCTGTCTTCCTTGTTATTGTAAACAATTCATTCGTTATCCGAACTTAAATGCATAAAAATATATTACAAATAAATCTATAAAATAAAATAAGTAACAATAATGTAGGGAAACTAATATTTCTTATTTTGTTCTCTCGTTCCAAACATACATATTACTTATTTAAAAAACAGAAAAAAACAAAAAAAACTCACGTATCATAATCCTCATTACGAGAGAATAATTACGGTTCAGTTAACTCGTATACGAGAACGATTTTGAGTCTACACTTTTTTTGTTTTTAGAATATGTTTCGGAAACTTGGTGCAATTTACGAGGTTATTCTAAAATGAATTCGGATTCAAACTCATACATACATGTATGCATTTATGTACAGTTAGTTAAATACACACACACACACACACACACATATATATATATATATATATATATATATATATATATATAAACAAAAGTAAATGAGTATATGCATATATACGTACAGGTATGTGCATACCGACATCCACCTGTATGTATAGGTGCATATCTGGGTACAGGACATTGCAAACAAACGTAGACGAGAACACACGAGCCACATAGAGAACATTCTACTTCATCAGCTACCCACGTTTTAACACCGGCGTTTCGACGAGCTTCGGGCAGGACGCAACGTTAAAACGGCTCGTCCCATGGATCGCAGATTAAATCTGTATACGCAAATTAAATCTAGCCATGGAGGAATGTAGTGGCGGACGAAAAACAAGACAGGAAAACAAACAGAAGGCTTTACGGCCAGACGAGAAAAATTATGTGTGTATGAACGCGATGAGGCACGGAACCGAGAGAGACAAAGTGGTAGCGTGTGTTACTTAGCGAAAGCCAAGGAAGGAAAGGATTATTGACCGGAAGCATGTGACCATGCCGGTGTAAAGGGAAGAGAGAGAGTGGTAGAGGGAGGAAGTAGAAGAATGGTGAGCAACGAGAGGAAAAGAGAAAGAGAGGAAATACGAGGGGGAAAAGGAGATACGTAGTAGTAACAGAGGAAGAACAAGAGGGGTAAGGCGAGATACGTAGTAGTACAGAGGAAGAACAAGAGGGGTAAGGCGAGATACGTAGTAGTACAGAGGAAGAACGAGGGGGGAGAGAAAGGAAAGAGAAAGAGATAGAGTAGCGTCGGAGGATAAGTTTACGAACTACTTACAATTTTTGTGAGACGCTGCGTTCAATCATGTAAAAACAAAAGTAAATGAGTATATGCATATATACGTACAGGTATGTGCATACCGACATCCACCTGTATGTATATATATATATACAGAAAGAGAGAGAGAGAGAGAGAGAGAGAGAGAGAGAGAGAGAAGGAGAGTGCCAAAGAAACAGAAAGTGGTACGGGGAGAGAGAGAGAGACAGAGAGAGAGAGAGAGAGAGAGAGAGAGAGAGAGAGAGAGAGAGAGAGAGAGAGAAAGAAATGTAAGTTGAAATTGCAAGGCCATTGTTTTTTCTTTACAAGAAAACAAATATGGAAGCGTCGATATGAAAATTAAATACTTATGATTAAACCACGGATATTTATCACTATGATTAGAAAAAAAAAAGGGATCGAACTGACTAGCTTTATTGTTTTTTTTTTTTTTGCTACATCAAAGATCCTTTACACAACTTCTGGACGGAGAAGAGTTATTATTAGTCTATAGTTATGTTGTATGCAAAATCTCAGAAAAAAAAAAAACAGTACTAAATTAGTCCACCAAATTTTCATAAAAATGCTAATGTTGAAAGTGAATTTTTTATTAATAGAAAGATCAATCAGTGTATGGATAATTAAATACACAAAAGATATTTACAGGCGGGTGAATTCTTTTTCTACAGTAGAACTTCTGAAGAAACCGGAGCTCTGCCCACTAAAAGTCGATCGTACTAATTTTAGGATTTTATTACCATTCAATTAGAGACCCGTTATTTGTTCCTTATCAAAACGATGAGAATCAAATTATTTAGGAAATACAGTGTATTTTAATTCTCCCTGCAAACACATGAGCTGTTGCGTAAATTAAAAAAAAAACTACTCTGTTTTGCTTTACATGAATTTTGCATATAATATAAATAGGTTTAAGTATGGCGGCGAGCTGGCAGATTCGCTAACACGCCGGAGAAGACACTAATATTTCTGCTGTCTTTACGTTCTACTTTCAAATTCTCCCAATGTCGGCTTTGCCTGTCATCTCTTTCGAGGCCGATAAAATAGAGTGCAAATTGAACACTGAGGTCGATGTAATCAACTTAGCTTCTCCTGCTAGCCTTCTTCAAAACTTTAAAACCAATATAAATAGCCATAATGATTCACAATGTAGTCAAATTGTGTGTAACTGATGTCTGGTGAATTGGTGCTAAGTATAGTATACTAAGTATAGAAAATAGTCAAATCTCTTTGTTTCTTTGGTACAGGAGAGGAAAAACATACAAGTTATAGATCGTATTGTTTTTAAAGTGTATGTATAAAGGGTTATTTACAAAAAAAAAAAAAAGAGAAAGGAAAAGGAAAATACTTGTAAGTTTCTTATGTATTTTCAATTTACTTACACTCTTAGTGCTATTATTAATTAATTTGCACTAGCATAAAAAAGATATTCTGTTTCAAGGAATTGACTAACCAATCACTGATGAAAATTTGGCAAAGTTTGAAATTTGATTGATTTCCTCTCCCTTTAGCAAAGAGAGGAAAAAAACATGTAATTTAACTTCGATATATAATTGACAACGAGTCTAAAATGTAAATTTGATAACAACGCAATGTAATAAAGTCATAAACTTGACTTACATTACTGTTAGGCGCATTACAGTAGATTACTTCTGTAAATTAAATAATTTATACTGTCATCGCGTGCATTCTTATGAAAATTAAACTAGATAAATATACTTCTAACTTTGTGTATAGAAACAATAGCAAGAACTTCATACACTCTTAATAATCTGAATATGCGCAACCTTTCTCTTGATTTAGCATAAAATTCTGAAACGGCTGAACTTGATAGCAGAGAGTGGACACGAATAAACATTATGATATAATCACACTTTATACTTTTCGCAGCGATACTAGAGTCTCAGTTGATTTAATCAAATGAATATACATTTACTTCACATCTATACTCAGCATAACACTGGATAATCGTCTATAAATTAGATAGTGCACATTGCCGAAGCTTGAACTTTAATTTATTTAGTGTAAACAAATTCTATTCTATGCGGAATACTGTATGCAATAAATACTTATAAAGGACAATCTTTATGTGTGATTAGAGCAATGTGTAACCTTTCTTGTATGTCTGACAAGGCGATAGCTGCTCTGGTTCAGTTCAATAGAAGATATATTATAAATATTCATGTATTATTGACTTTACTGGATAGAATCTAGTACTGATACTTATCAACCAGAAACATATAGATATCTGTGAACGATATGTTTCCGTGGTCGAACAGCAGTTTTCATAAAGATCTGCTGTGTATAAGCAGTGAGATTTGAAACTGAATTGTCAAGAAATACCACAGGGTACTTTATCTGACATCGCACTAACTATCCTGCCATCACACAGCATGTCTTTTGGTTGTCCACCTCTGTTTGTCTCTCACTGTTTCTGCCTAGTCTGTCTGTCTCTATTTCATTGCATATATAGAAATATATATACAGACGCACACATCTATAATGAGATATGTGCAAATATTTGTTGTCTGACTGGATTATTCTACGAACGCCTCGATTGTAATTTTATTCTCTTTTACCATGCTCTTGACAAAAGCACGCATCAAATACAAACCAAATATGTTTATTGAAAAATACAAACAACGAGTGTATACGCTATAACTACATTCCAAGCTGAGTCGTTAAATAATTATACATCACATCCCACAACCCCCCACACATAAAAAAGCTATATATTCAATCAAGTAAGCCATTTCTCTTATGTTAGTTATTCTGAAAACCTGTTCATATTATTATTAAACCTTTATGATGTTACACGAACTAATAAAGGAATATAACGGGAGCTGGCTATTCATACTGTCACATAACACATGCGCTTGCCTAATAACTTTTGGTACAACTATCTTTCATACAGTAATATGGCCATATGACATCGTGACTAACTTTAACCACCCAACCTACATCAACTTATGCGAATTGAAGCCATTATCGCTTCATAAAAAGGAGCTGAATTTCTAATCAGAATCAAGACAAACACGGTATTGCCTCAAATCTTTCTATCTCAATACATTTCAAAATTAGAAAATTCAGCAAAAGATCTTAAGCAAATGGATGTAGATCGCTTTAAAGTCAGCGAGTGCATTTCAACTTCCTTTCATTCTGTTACACGTATAGAATTACACTATGTATCTATATATAAATATGTACATACAGACACGTACATATTCACATGTGTATGTCTGTGTGAATGCATAGATGCACGAAATGTATGCAGGCATACATGTATGTATGTATGTCTGTATGTATGTATGTATGGAGATATTTTTCGCTTTTCGGATGAGAGATGAAAATAGATGAAAGCATGAACGCTTCCTTCGAAATTTGGATATAGGTGGGGTTGATTGGTATCGAGGTGCTTACGTCCATGTTTGTTGTCATAACACAAAGTATTTATATTAAAATCAATATCCAAAACTAATTAAACGCTTCAGCACATTTGGCAATTAACATTTAAGATAAATTTTGCAACACCTATTTCAGGAGACGATTTAGGATTAATTTAAGATACAGTTGCAAACTAGTTTTGCTTATATATCCAGATATAACAGCATTTCCTATATATATATATATATATATATATATATATATATATATATATATATATATATATATATATATATATATATATGGAGCCGGGGTTGAATATGTACGTATGTGTGTGTAGGCATGTTGGTGTGTAGTATGAAGTATATAAAGATGAATGTATATGTTTAGTGATTACATTGAAAAGACCATAGCCAGATACACTGGCACGCAATATAGATATATATTTGAGGTTGTGGATGAATCTAATGTAATGAATGAATCCATTAGCATTATATTATTGTCAGCATGAATAATAATGGTTGAAGTTATCTTTGCAAAATGAGGTACTGAAACGTTGAAACAGAGTGACATAAGGATTTATATAGAAGACGCACGATGGAAAAGTGAATAAATAAACGTAGAGAAATAAGAGGCAAGATTTAAAGACATGAAAGATAAATGAAAGCTAAAAAGGGAAATATATGAGGAACGATAAAACTATTTTGTTGGCAATACTCTGGTGAAAAGTCTTTGAAAGAAAATTTTCCCTGCAACCTCTAAGTTTACATTTGCATAGAAATCTATCACACATGAAATCTTACAGAAGGTATTTAGTTTACGGGCAAAGCATTGAAAACTGCCGTAGCAGGTAGTCTTGCCAATTTAAACTGACGCAGTTGAAATACAAAGAAGGAAAAGATGGCAATCTTGTTTCTTTCGTTTGTATGTTTCTTATAATTTTTTTCTTTCTTCGTTGCATCCTTTCTTCACATCTCTATTTGTATACTTCTCTTTATTTCATTCGTTTTCTTTACAGGGAATATCAGAATGCTATGTATTCCAACCGAATAGTGAATGTAAACAGTACGCAGAATAATTATGTTCTGTTTAAATTATTCTTACAAATGTTCCACAGTAAGATTAGGCATTCTTCGAAAATAAAACCGTAAGGTGTTTATACAAACTCACATTCCTGAATGAAGGTATGTTCATTAAACAAGACTTATATAATGGTTATAATGGCCAAGTGCATACACTAGGAAAGTGATTGCCAACTCCTCAAAATGATGCTAAAGGGTGTTATTTGAGATGCTACACAAAGTTTATTCCCAGTTGTATCCACATATTGAATAAATTTCTGTGGAATGGAAATGAAGGGTTAGACGAATAATGTTCTTAGAAATTGGCCTTAGCTGATTGCATTATTCATCAAAAGTTCGAAACTTTCCGAAGCTGTTTGATATTGAAGCAAAAGAGAATAAAATAAAGAATATCTAAAAACTAAGATTGTGTATTCACAGTATTGTGGTCATGCAATAATAACCATCGTCGTTGTACTTTTCTGTGAAGTACACCACAGGCAGTTATATAACTAAAACAATCTTGGTATGTTTTTGAACGCGTAACTCGAATAAACTGGGATTCAGATAAGTGTTCCTAATGTAACTCCTCATGTTGAATCGAAGAAATTATATGCAGGAGTGGCTGTGTGATAGGTAGCTTGTTTACCAACCACATGATCCCGGGTTCAGTCCCACTGTGTGGCACTTTGGGCAAGTGTCTTCTAATATAGCGTCGAGCCGACCAAAGCCTTGTGAGTGGATTTGATAGACGGAAACTGAAAGAAGCCCGTCATATATATGTATATATATATTTGTGTGTGTGTTTTTGTGTGTTCGTGTTTGTCCCCCAACATCGCTTAACATCCGATGCTAGTGTGTTTACGTTCCCGTAACTTAGCGGTTCAGCAAAAAGATATTGATAGAATAAGTACTAGGCTTACAAAGAATAAGTCCTGGGGTCGATATGCTTGACTAAAAGGTGGTGCTACAGTATCGCCGCAGTCAAATGAGTGAAGCAAATAAAAGAATAAAATCTATATATATTTCAACTTCTAGGGGCAAATCCACAGCGTTTACCGTGGATAAATGAAATTCCCATTTGTTTAAGACTGTATAAAACGCCATATATATATATATATATTCTAGCAGAATTTCACCCACTTTTCTGGCTCTTTAGCCTTCCTCATTTGGAGATACCGAAGAGAGATAACTCGAGCAGATTCTAAAGCCGTAGCTTTATCTTTAAACAGTCAATATCAGTGACTAAGCTGCGTTCCCGGAGAGCTTGTTCGGGTCGGAAATATATTTTTAACCAACTAAATCTAGTTATTCCTGACCACTGTTTGGTACTGATTCCAACATGCTTATTTCGACCGGGCGGACCGCAAGCGCAATATGGTCATTGATATTGATTGTTTTAAGATAAAGTTAGGCTTTACAATGTATTCGAAATATCTCTCTTTGGCATCTACTATCGCCGAAAGCTAAAGAGCTAGAAACGTGTCTGGGAGTCTACTAGGAGAGGTTAATAGGTAGATATGGTATTTTGACACCTTTTACCTTGAGCGAGAATTGTTTCTTCACAGCAACAGCAGTAAATTTGACTTTACACGTTGAAATATATCACGAACCTAAAGATTTTTTATTCCTTGTTACTACTTAGTGTTGATGGTATTTTATCATGTATCATACACACACACACACACACACACACACACACACACACATATTTATATATATATATATATATAGGGGCAAGAGTGGCTGTGTGGCAAGTAACTTGCTTACGAACCACATGGTTCCGGGTTCAGTCCCACTGCGTGGCAGTTTGGGTAAGTGTCTTCTACTATAGCCTCAGGCCAACCAAAGCCTTGTGAGTGGATTTGGTAGAAGGAAACTGAAAGAAGCCCATCGTATATATGTATATATATATATATATATATATATATATATATATATATGTGTGTGTGTGTGTGTGTGTGTGTGTGTGTGTGTGTGTGTGTGTGTGTCTTTGTGTGTCTGTGTTTGTCCCTCTAGCATTGCTTGACAACCGATGCTGGTGTGTTTATGTCCCCGTCCCTTAGCGATTCGGCAAAAGAGACCGATATAATAAGTACTAGTCTCACAAAGAGTAAGTTCCGGGGTCGATATGCTCGACTAAAGGCGGTGCTCCAGCATGGCCGCAGTCAAATGACTGAAACAAGTAAAAGTGTAAAAGAGTATGTGTGTGTGTGTGTGTGTGTGTGTGCGTGTGTGTGTGTTTGTGCGTCTGTGTTTGTCCCCACAACATCGCTTGACAACCGATGCTGGTGTATGTACGTCCCCGTAACCTAGCGATTCGCCTCTTTTGGAAGCAGAGAATATCTTGTGTATATATGCTTTTATTTGAAAGGATCTAATTTTATGATTCGCTATAATTCTGTTGATATCTTATTCTTTCTGGTAGATGTTTTTGGTAAAAAAAAAAAAAAGATATTGTTTTAGCATTAATATTTTCGTTGGTTGGTAGGTACCCTGTATATAGGAACAAGTTTTTGTTGGTTGGTTGAGAAGTAGGTTCCCTGTACATAGGGACAGGTTTTGATTGGCTGTAGGTTTCTTGACGTCATTTTATTTTAATATAGAACCTGTTTTTTGTTTTGGTCAAGTTTGGCGTTCTGCTTGGTTGACTTTCCTGTAGGGAATGGTCATCAACCGTTCCGGTTGGTTGGTTCTCTTAAGGTTTCTGGTTGTTTTTTATCATGCGGGTACGGTTCTGATCAGAGGTAAAATTTCATTGGTCTAGTGAGAAGTGACGTCGGCAACGGGCAATTCAGAAGGTGTACGATGTTATTATATAGTGATGTGAAGTGCGGTTTCGAAACCCAGGGGGGAAACTGTAACTAATGTTGTTTATACACCTGTCTTCGCATTTTGTTTTTCTATAAATTATATCTGTTGTACCTGGTTGTTTTTTCGCGGAGAAATTGAGTTTTCTTCTTTCTAGTGTCTTATTAAAATACATTTAATTGCGGTTTATATTTTTTAATGAGTATATTTTCTTTATTCAATCGGAATTGTGTTGAAGTGTTTCCGCTGCATAAGTGCTTGCTTACTGGAATTTTTCTGGGCGTGAGGTCCCGGATTTGTTGCCTGTGTACTGTCAGTTTATTCCTCAAGGTCAAACCTACTACCAATAAAAATCTGTTCCTATGTACAGAGAAGTAACCAGCCAACCAATAAACGAAAACACTAAAGCCAAAACAATATCCATTTTTTTGGTTTTTACCAAAATTAACCACCAGAAACAATAAGGCATCATCAGAATAATAACGAATCAAAAATTAGACCCTTTCACGTAAAAGCATATATATCTGCGCACAAGATATTCTCTGCTTCCAAAACACCCCCTAAAAAGTGAAAATCCCTGTACACGATGGAAAAAGAACTACGCGTAAGACGACAGAAAATGTAAAAGAACTGATCTTTTAAACTCCTTATTTTTTCTTTGCCTCTCTTGTCCACCAAACTATTAGGGATCTACATTTTTTAAATATTCTTCACCGATCAAAGTGGCAAGATGGCAGAAGTGTTAGCAGAAACGTTAGCCGGGCGAAATGCTAAGCGGTATTTCGTCTGTCTTTAAGTTCTGAGTTCAAATTTCACCGAAGTTGACTTTACCTTTCATCTTTTCTGAGTCGATAAATTAAGTACCAGTTGCGTACTGGGGTTGATCTAATCGATTGGCGTCCTCCTCCAAAATTTCGGGCCTTGTACCTAGAGTAGGCAAGAATATTCTTTACCGATCATTTTGATATTATCTACCCCTGACATTGAATTTTGCGAAAACTTAATCATTTAAATATGTTTCCTACTTCGTAATTTTAAATTCTTTTAAAATCTTTTAAAATCTTTTAAAATCCCATTGTACAAAAAATTTTTGAAACTAATTTGGTATGTATATAAATAAACTAGAATTTTTTTTCAAATTCAGGTGCATTTTCAAAAGCAAATTCTCCTATATTTCTTCCTGCGTGGAAATACACCTCTTCTTTCCATATATATATAGTTGAAATTTATAGAAAAACAAAATGCGAAGACAGGTGTATAAACAACAAGTAGCTGTATTAGTTTGACGCTCGGGAAAATGAAAGTATTTTATCTTTCGAGCCTACGCTCTTCAACAGAAAGGAATAAGAGAAATCAAAAGAGAGAGAATGAAAAATAAAAACAAACCTGTATATTTAGTGGTTATTCATGGTTTTTCGCTTTTAACGGAGTGTTTTGGAAGTAAAGAACATCTTGTGTAGATATATGTTTTTACGTGAAAGATCTCATTTTTGATTCGTTATTATCGCTCCATATATAGTTTTATGTGTGTATATATATATATATATATATATATATATATATATATATATATATATATATATATATATATGTTTGTGTGTGTGTGTGTGTATTGCGTGTGTTGTGTGGATAAATATGTGCCTGTGTGTTTGCGTATGATTCCTTCCGCTTGAAATCCGGTGTTGTTTTGTTTACGTTTACATTTTCGTAAATTAGCGAATTCGGCAAAAGGGAACAGATAGAATAAGTACCAAATTATAGTAAATAATTCCTGGAGTCAATTTCTTCGAATAAGCCGTTTCAGGGGGAGTTCAATTATGGCTGTATTTCAACAGCTAAAATGAATAAAAAATAAATGATACATATAATATTGTCGGTTATATATTCAGTAGACAGAACAATTCTTGTTTTCCTCTTCGAAAATTGATTCTGAATCTGTCAACATAAGTTAATGTATTTCTCTTATTTACAGGTTAATTATAGAGAGTGCTAAAGACAGGTTGATCTATTTTAATTTTAATCAATTTATTCCCTTTCTATAGATTGGATAAAGAAAAAGCGTTGTAAACAAATTGGGATGAAGTCAGAACAACGATAGCCAATGGTAATAAACAGACCATAGAATATACTTTGAATACAAATGTAAAATGTATCTGCATTAAACAAATCAACAAATATAAATATATGTAAGGACGGAATCAATTTGAAGCAGTTCACAATAATCATCGTCATTATGATGAGCTATGCAATATATATGATACACACATACTCACGCACACAAACACAGGCACGCACAAACATTCACCCCACACAAATATATAGGAAGACCATAATTAAAATGGGGTCTCAATACACAGTTAAGTATAGTGCATTCATTATTTTGATAGTGAGGAAAGGCGGCGAGTTGGCAGAATCGTTAGTACGCTGGATGAAGTGCTTTGCGGTATTTCGCCTGTCGCTACGTTCTGAGTTCAAATTCCGCCGAGCAATAGATTAAGTACCAGTGAAACACTGGGGTCGATGTAATCGACAATCCCCCACACCACAAAATCCAGGCCTTGTGCCTATAGTAGAGAGGATTGTTTTAATAATGAGGAGCTCTATAGAAAGCTCGTCTATTTCTTGGATCTAATTGATGTCAGTTAGACCATAAAACAATTGAGCTCTCCATAGGGTCTCTCGTGTTCAGTCACAATGTGGCACTTTGGACATCCTCTCTTTTAGCCTTGAGCTGACCATAGCTTTGTGTGTGGTTTTGGTGGACTGAAACTGAAAGAAGCTTGTCCGAATATATATATATATATATGGGGAGTGCATGTGTGTGTGTGTGTGTGTGTGTGTGTGTGGGTTTGTCCC
Organism: Octopus bimaculoides; assembly: GCF_046866305.1. Taxonomy (NCBI): domain Eukaryota; kingdom Metazoa; phylum Mollusca; class Cephalopoda; order Octopoda; family Octopodidae; genus Octopus; species Octopus bimaculoides. The sequence continues at coordinate 120,058,020 of NC_142930.1, read as the reverse complement.
CCACCACTTCTTGACAACTGGTATTGGTGCGACTTTGACTTACTGGTTCAGCAAAAGGCACCGATAGAATAAGTGCCAGGCATAAAAATAAAAATACAAGGTTGAATTCATTTGACAAAAAAATCTTCATGCTGGTTCCCCAGGATAGCCGCAGTCAAATTAATGCAACAACAAAAAGATAACAGATACACACGCGCACTAACTTTTCCAGTGTAACAACTATTTAATATACGAATTTATGTGTCCATGTATGTATTGTGATGCATAAGATACATATGGCTGAAATTTATAGATATGGTGAAGCACAAAGTATTGTATCGTATTCTATGCCTCTCTTTATAGTTTCATGAGTATTCCATATGTATAAAAGCGAGACATTTGTATTTCTTCTGTTTCTTTGCAAGAATGTGTCGGCAGCTGTTATCTGGTTGTAGACACGACAATAAACCATCATCAAAAACTTGTCAAAATTATAATTAGGGGAGAAAACTAAAGTTATAGCAACACTTTGACAGCCAATGTAGACGCCAGACTGCTGATGTGGACATAAAGTAACACTTCACAAAATACGAAACCGAGATCATTTAAAAAAAATCAAACCAAAGACAGCTAATACGAATCTACTTGCAAAAAGTATATAGACATTTTAAGGCGGAGAAATACATATAAATATGAAGAAGTTTTTTTTTTTTTAATTCATAAATAACAAAATATTCCCACCGTAAAATTAAGTTGCCTACTTGAACCTTTTAGACAGAATAGCATAAATAATTGCTGATTAGTGTAAAAAAATAGGCAAACGGCAAATGGCTAATATTAACATGAAGAAAAACTTGAACCAGAAAATATCTCCCAAAGCAATGAAATATAAAACAAAAACAATGAACTATAAGGCAAACTGCTTTGTAGAAAATGGCTGTTCTTTAAGAATTGGGATATATGTCCCGAAGATGTTTGTCTGATATAATTAAAATTGAAAGCAGACAATTGACTATAAACAGTAAAAGAAATCCATTAACTGAATCAATTTATGTAAGGCTGAAAAAAATCGAGCACACGACACAAGGAGAATAAATGAGAGACATATTCTTTTTGACCTCGGCGGAATTTGAACTCAGAACGTAATGACAGACGACATACCACTAAGCATTTTCGGGGTCGATAAATTAAGTACCAGTTATGTACTGGGGTCGATCCAATCGACTGGCCCCCTCCCCAAAAATTTCGAGCCTGGAGTGGAAAAGAAACGTTATCGTATATGTATATAGACATATACATATACCATATATTAATATACATACATGTTAACAATGTGAAATCCCAATGCATACTATATATATGCTGAACTTTGCCCTGTAAGTTATCAATATATTATCAAGAACCTATTTAGTTATTAGTTCTCAACAGAGCAATACATAATATCCCATGCACAGAGATCAGTCGTGAAGAACAGACGTTTATTTACTCAATAAAGGGAATTAATAATTATTGACTGTTATTGTAATTGCCACTGGAACTGGAAGCTGCAATCATGTAAGTTTCAATAGTAAAGTGGTATCAAGTCTCCTTTTGATTCTTGGCAAGTTGACATGTTTTCCATTAGGTTCACCTTATTTAACAACGGTGCCTTCAAGAATGTGTTGATGTTATTGCGTTATTGGAAATGTTGCTCTATTTCATACCTCATTAATCCTACTTAAATTGGTAAATCCACTTTTTAAGTTCAAATATCGCTGGTTCAATCCATTAAGTTATAAGTATAATGAAATCCATAATTCTACTGTAAAGATTATCTATTACAAAGGATCATTTGCTTGTATTATTTCGAGTTCCTCCAATCAATATATTGGTAGCTACCTTAACATAGAATTGAAGGTGTATTATTAAGAGATAGTATTATTGCACAGTGTATAGAGTTTGCTGGATCCAAATTTATTTACAATTTCACGCAAAACTGCTTTCATTTCATTTCAAATGGAGAAATGAATCTTTATTATGAGACTTTAAGTCTTGCCTTTGCCAACATTAATAATAAACTCCTAATCACAGCAATCTTGTCCTTGTATTTGTAAATTTTTTATTGTAAGTTTTTCTTTTTGTCATTGATTTTCCAAATGTTGAACAGTGGTAACTTTTCAGGAAACCAACGAATCCGCTTTTATAAAATATATAAATTTTTTTTTTCAAAATTTGCTTAGAAGTACTAAGAAGTAAATAATGGGAGTTTGTGATATTACAAGACAATGAAATCTGAAACTAAACAAATTCATACACATATGTTGAAATTCGTCGAATATCAAGTGTCACGGATTAATTTTGCCACTTTGTCACATCAGTTCTAGTCAGCTCCTCACTTTCTTGTCCCCACTTTTTTTTTTACTTTCTCTACAGCTTCACAGAGGCTTTTTATGAAAGGAAAGTGTTATTTTCTAAACAGTTAAAAATTGTCTTGTTATGAAAGGGAAACAATTCTTATGGGCATATTAAGTGAATTTTATCTTGTATTTCCCTTCCAACATACAAGAATAACTATTACGTATGCTTCAAGAATTTGATTATTTCAACATTGTTGCGGAACATTATTTCACTGTTGTCCTAAATATTAATCCATTTATTACTCTATACACTGAGACTTATGCCATTTTGTAAAAGGTTAGAGCTCCTTCCGTATATATATACGGAGCATTATTACTAAAGGCAGAAAATACAGGGGACGGGATACCAAATGTGAGTTCTGTATCACTGAAAACTTATATATCATCCAGTCAACAGATGACACCTTAAATATTAGGGATGAGACCTTCTCTCCCTGTATACGCAAGAAATGTTTTACACTCCGAAATTTCAAAGAGGAATCGCCACCCGCTCCACCAATCCCACAAGGATAGATTCTTTCCCTTAATGTGAACATTGACTATATACGACACACGAGCACTAAACATAGAAGATACATGCTCCACTGATGAACTCTACCATATGAACCTTACACAGATTATCATATAATATATTGCAAACAAATTCATCATCCAACAGTTTTTTTCCCAAAAGTCAAACCCAAGGGTGATAATTACTCGAAAGTGTCCTCCAAGAGTATCGCCACATGAATTCTTTTTTTCTAGGCGGAATATTTTTGTGAATTCCCGAGATTCTTCGTGTTTTCATCAAAAATGGAGATGAACAGCATCCATCCATGTGATCGGCTTTAAAAATTGTTTAGATATTATGATATTTTTCTGAACATGAAGCCAGTGGTAAATGTACATACACCCCCCCCCCCCCCCCACACACACACAACACAAACACACAAATAATAATGATGATGATGATGATGATGATAATAATAATAATAATGATAATAATAATAATAATAATAATAATAATAATAATAATAATAATAATAATAATAATAATAATAGTGATAAATGCCCTGATTCAGTACCAAGCAGTGGCTAACGTGCCTTCTCATCATAAGTGATTGAAAGTGTTATCATGTACATTGTTTTGCCTTGCTATACAAGGTGGGCTACAGCAAATATTCTGCTCAATGCCACAGATTTGCTTGTCAGTTGTTTGACCTTAATCAGTTAAGCATGTTCCTTGGTGGCTGACGATATGTGCATCTCTGATCATGAGCAGAAGTAGTGGGGGAGCATCATAGCCATGTGTTGAGAGGAATTCTTTGGGGTTTGTATAATTCACTTTTGGAAACATGGGTCTTTTGCTCAACATCCTTAAAAAACCTTATTCGGGGACCTTTTGAGCGAGATGGGCTACTCGATCTGAAGACAATTCTAACTAGGCCCCATCTCCGAGGTCATGCGCTGTTTATCTTGATATGAGATCATCATGTCACGCACATATGGTTGTGATGCATGTGCCTAGTGTACCCTTATCAGACGGTAGTCATGATGGGTATAATGGGCTCCATATATTTTACCTCAGTCTCATCTCACTCACGACTACTACTACTACTACTACTACTACTACTACTACTACTACTACTACTACTACTACTACAAATAATAATAATAATGGTCCATTTCTGTTCATCTTGGGGTCTTTGCTAATTTAAAATTTCTTTAAGTTTGTTGAGCCTTGTTGAACGATTATTTAGTTACATGGAAGGGTATAATGGAGAAGTAGTACAAACATTTTTTATTGATTAAATTTGTATCCGTGTCATTGTTCAGAATTTATTCATTCACGTAGAACTTTGTAATCAGATGTATCTATTTAGGTTTGACATGTTATATATATATATATATATATATAGATACGTATGTATATATATATATATATATATATATATATATATATATATATATATATATATATATATAAATACACACATGTATATATTTATATATGAGTATACTTTTATACATTAGAAGCATTACCTAGTGTGATTTATATAATTGACGATGTCTTCTAACGTGTACCTGCAGGCTATCAAATGATGTATCATGTTTTCCAATAAACTTTTATATTCAAATACAATTTAGTATTTAGTATCGTTGAAAAATTTATCTCAATAACAATTCTGTCACATTATTCTGTTTAGATTTCTCTCTTTCCTGTTACTGAATTTGATATTGAAAATCCTGTTGTAATGTCCATGGCATCTTACTTGTAGCTAAATGTTCATTAGCCTATATATTATGCTTTTAGAGTGTATTTTACTTTGACATTCGCCCCACCACTCTCTCTCTCTCTCTCTCTCTCTCTCTTTTTACGTACTCACACATACACACACAAACACACATATGTGTGTGTGTGTGTGTGTATAAAGTAATAGTAGTCGAATGCCTGAGCAATTCTGTTATGGTCAGCTTGTAAATTCACAGCGTAATGTAGGCTGGCTACTTCTACAGTATAATGAGAAAATAAATGATAGTTTCAAACGCCTAAGTATTAGGAAAATGATTGTTGAGGATTATACGAGAAACCGTGCAAACTGGAGTAGAAATTGCTTTTTCCAGCTTCAGAATTTCGAAACCCAAAGGGTAGAACATGAAGAGCAGTTATGGGAAAACAGGAAAAGAAACCAACACAACAGCCTTCCCGCAAACCACCATTGTCCACTTTGTGATTTCTCAGCTAGATCACGTGCTGTTTTAATAAGTCATGCTCATATCCTTATTGGTTTTTGGTGGCCTGAGGATTCACATGAGGAGTCTCCAGGTGAAGTGAATGACTCGTAAACATTGATGAATACTAGTAAGAGTCATGTGAGTGTGTTGCTGCCTGTCTATTTGGTTGGATCCTTTTCTTGTTTTCCCGCTTCATCCAGAGTCCATTATATATCTATAGCTATCTATCTATCTATCTATCTATCTATCTATCTATCTATCTATCTATCTATCTATCTAACTTTCTGTCTGTCTGTCTGTCTGTCTGTCTGTCCGGCCGTCCATTCATCCATTCATCCATCTATCTATCTATCTATCTATCTATCTACCTATCTATCTATCTATCTGTCTGACTCTCTATCTAACTTTCTGTCTGTCTGTCTGTCTGTCTGTGCGTCCGTCCATTCATCCATTCATCCATCTATCTATCTATCTATCTATCTATCTATCTATCTATCTATCTATCTATATATAATTTTGTTTAAAAGAGTTCCAACACTGTCTGTTTTTTTATGTTTTATTTATATTCCTGCAAAACCAATGTGGGATATAGAATATGGAATATACAATATATAATATAAAATAATAATGGATGGTACTATGAAATAAAGTATTGAATGTCTTGTTAAAGTCTGTCATACCGGCCATGATGAAATACCACAAGAAAATATGAAATACCACAAGGTATAGAAAATACATATTCGCCTTTATATATTTATATATTTAATCCTTTATATTGAACACTCAATATTTCATCTATTCAATAAGACATATTCCATATATTCAATTAGACATTCAATACTTTATTTCATAGTACCATCCATTTTTATTTTATATTATATATTGTATATTATATTATATATTGTCTATTCCATATTCTATATCCTACATTGGTTTTGCAGGAATATAAATAAAACATAAAAAACAGACGGTGTTGGAACTCTTTTAAACAAAATAATATATTCCTCTATACACAATCATACAAAAAAACCCCTTTTTTTTGTATTTATCTTTACTTGCATATATATATATATATATATATATATATATATATATATATATATATACATGTATTCACGTTGGTATGTAAGTTTTTATATGCATATATGTGTATGTTTTATGAAGGAACATGTATATAATATCACATAAACAAGCGTGACGTGCCAATTTAGTGGAAGGATATATATTTCAGTTGATCTAAAAGTTGATCTAAAAATTGCTACAGTATATGTTGTGACTGATTGATATCAGCTAAGACAGAAAGCTTTCTCATAAGATAGAATTCAAAGTAAGTCATCTTAAAATTTATACTTAATTAAAACAATGTATTAATAGCTCTCAAACGTGTTTGTGTTTTTTTAAACCTATCAACAAAAGAACTGGGTAGTTTTAGACGTAGCACATCAACTAGACAGATTTTTTTTTGTTTCTCATCATACTGAAAAGAACTATATATATATATATATATCACCATAATACATTTCTTTTATTAGCCACACAGGGCTCAACAAAGATGGGACAAATACAATGTAGAGCTTTTCTTTTGGGGAGGGGGAAGGGAAAAAAAGGGGGGGGTCGATCAAAAGGGATCGTAGAAAGGGAAAAAGGGGGAAGTTCGATCAAAAGGGATCGAGAAAAAAAAACAAAAAAAAACGATCAATAGGGATCGTGTATCACAGTAATGTTCTCGTGTAAAAAGAGGGGAGGACAGTTTAGGTTTAGCCGTGGAAAGAAAAGTCTACGGAAAAGACCACGGTAACCTTGGTCAATATTGTCATTGAAGAAACTATAACAGTAACTGACTCTCTTTTACCTGTTTGTTTTATTTTTTTTCTGGATTTTTTTCTAGTTCATAGGGTTATGTTCAAGATGGCTCCGTCGTTCACACGTGCCGTCCTTGCTACATTCACCCATCTTTTTTTGAAGCATTCACTAGACAAGACTTCCCTTTCTACTCTCACCTTCCTCTTCAGGTGATACTTGAAGAAGTTGATGAGAGATTGCCCAGAGAGGAAAGTCTTTGTCTCTATACCTTTCAGACGCATCCACCATACACATTCTTTCGCCATAGCCACAAGTACGATGAAAATAGCTCTTCCTTCCCGTTTAAAGGAAGGAGGCGCGACAATATTCACGATAGACTCGGCTGATAGACCGACTCGTCCCACACGCGATAGCAGTTGTTCGACGTAAGCCCACAGCTCGGAAATGGTGGGACACTGTACGAGTGCGTGCAGAACGGTTTCGTCGCTCTGCCGGCATCTCTTACAGGTTGGCCCCGTGTTTCTCGAGCCATACCTGTAGAGCTTATCCCGAACCGGTAGTGCTTCTCGATAGCATTGCCAGGCCAGGGATCTCTGGAAGTTGTCCATAGGTCCCGGCCCGAAGGTCGTCTTAAACAGGCGGGTCAGGTATTCAACAAAAGAACTGGGTAGTTTTAGACGTAGCACATCAACTAGACAGATTTTTTTGTTTCCCATCATACTGAAAAGAACTATATATATATATAGTTTTTTTGTTTTTTTTTCTCGATCCCTTTTGATCGAACTCCCCCCTTTTTCCCTTTCTACGATCCCTTTTGATCGACCCCCCTTTTTTTCCCTTTCCCCCTCCCCAAAAGAAAAGCTCTACATTGTATTTGTCCCATCTTTGTTGAGCCCTGTGTGGCTAATAAAAGAAATGTATTATGGAGATCGTCGTCGTACCTTCCATCCACTAATCCACTATAGAATGCGTTAGTTGTGATGCAGTCGCTCAAGGTTGACACGGGTTGTTGGAGTTGCCGAAGAGCAACGCGACACTCGCGGTGCCATTCGCCCTTCCTCGGCCTCTTCTTGATTCACGACTGCAGTTCGGTCATGGAGACGTGCCGCGGGAAAGCGCTCCGCACAAACGGTGACCACACCTCTTCACCGTTGTCTACGTAGAGCCGGAGATGACGCAGTCTCAGCGCGTGTCTGCGCATCATCAACCACAGCATGCCCAGTCCTCCTTTTAACGGGTGTTGGCAGGAAACGGATCGCCTAACCATCGGAACGCTTCCTTTCCACAAGAAGCGGAAGAGGATGCGCTCCAGTTTGATGATGGTAGGGTCGGGACAAGGAACGACGGTCAGGCGGTAGTAGATGACGGACGCGATGTACGTGTTCGCCACCTCCGCCCGACCTTTTAGGGAAAGCTTCCTCTCGGCCCATTGCCAGGCTAGAGTGGCCACCCTTCTTGTTATCTCGTCCCAGTTCTTCTCTGTTTGGAGGTCTGGACCAAACCAGACCCCAAGCAACTCAACCGGACCGTCAGTCCAACGTCCCACGACGGAGGCGCTGCTTGACGGCATGGGCTTGCTTCTCCAGGTGCTGAGCCGCAAGCCCACTGACTTATCCCGGTTGATTTTCGCTCCCGTTACCGCTCCGTAGTCTCTTAGTGTCTCACCGACAAGCTCGATGTGCTTTTGGCTAGACACTATGACGGTGACGTCGTCCGCGTATGCCGACACGCTCGCCCCGCATCCCAACTCTCGCGGGATGCACCTCAGCGTCGCCAGCTTCCGCAGTAGTGGCTCGAGAGTCAACACGTACAGAAGCGACGAGAGGGGGCATCCCTGACGGACCGAACGTGCAATGTCGAAGGGTCTTGATAGATGCCCATTGACGCGAACTACCGAACGGATGCCTCTGTACAAGGCAGCCATCCAGCCGCGGAAAATGGGACCGAAGCCGGCCGCTGAGGACAGCCTCCAAGTATTGATGGTCTACCCTATCGAAAGCTTTCGATTGATCTAAATTGATCAGGGCCCCACCCATGCCAGGTTCCTTAACTACCCGCTCTATGATGTAGCGCATCAGATGGAGGTTGTCATGGATGCTCCTGCCCGGCACGGCGCACGTTTGCGCCTTGCCGATCAGTTTTTCGATGACAAGCGCCAACCGCTTGGCTAACACCTTGGCCGAAATTTTCAGGTCTGCATTTAGCAGAGTGATGGGCCTAAACTTATCTATGACGTCCCCCTTGTTTGGATCTTTCTTCAGCAGCGTTACGGCTCCTCGGCTCACGAAACCGGGAATGCTCCCGTTTTGCTGCCAGTTGCAGTACACCGCCACCAAGACGTCTCCAAACAAGTCTGGCATACAGTTGTAAAGCTCGTAGGGCAGACCATCCAAACCCGGAGATTTGTCCCTCGAGCATCCAGCCATTGAGTCCCTCACTTCCGCCGCCGTGATCGCACCTTCGCAGCACTCCGCCTCTCTTGCCGGAGTCGTGGCAGGCTGTGCAGGTAGGCACTGAAGTCCACCCTGCGTTCTCTCTCGCCACTCGTCCCAAACAGTCGAGCAAAGTGCCGCTGAAAGGTCTCACACATTTTGCTTGGCTCGAGCAGTGTGCGCCCCTGTTCATCCACCAGAGACCGAATGGTGGCTTTGTTGCCCTGTCACCCGGGCCTCTCGCGTCGGATGCGATGCCACTTCTAATTGCCTCTTCTAGCTTCTTAACTAGCTCACCCTCTACTCTGTTTCTGTCTATGGCTAGTGCTTTGCTATACCTAACCGCTTCTGCTTTTATTGCTCTCTTGAGGGCAAACCACCATTTGTTATTGATGATGGCTCCCGTCAAAGCCCTCTTTACTAACGTGCTAATCCGGTCTCTGAAAACCTGTCTCGACGGGAAAGACGCGTTTAGTTTCCAGTAACTGGGGCCCTGCCTATGTGTCTTATCTAAGTCTAGCGTACACGTCACAAGTTTGTGATCGGTGTAGCTGACTATGTGAAATTGTGGACACCCTATGCTATCTCTAACTACTCTCCTACACAGTACTCTATCTAGATACGATCTCGACGACCCGATGCGGTTTGTCCATGTCCACATTGGCGCATTCGGGTGGTCGAGTCGGTACCTGTGAGACAGTTGAAAGCGTCTGAGCAGGTCTTTGAGGCATTTGCATCCCCGTCTATTCCTATCTCTGCCCACATAGTCTAGATGCGTGTCCAAGGTAGCATTCCAATACCCCACTAAAAGTAAAGGACGAGACGTTCCTAGGAATACTTCTAAACGTCGAAAGAAATCCGGCCTACCTGTTAACGGTGGTGCGTATACTGATATGAGTCGAAAAGCACACCCATCGCTGCTATCGACATCCAGAACAACCAATCTACCCTCCGAGTCTATAAATACTGTCTTTACTTCGAGATCCAGACTCTTGCGAAAGAGTACCGCCGTGCCACTACCGCCCATTCTCGGCAGACAGGGAGAAAAATAAATGTTGAACTGTCTGCCAAACATGGACGTTAGGGCACGCGGATCGTGGAGTCTGGTCTCGCTTATGGCTATGATTTCTAGTTTGTGTGACTTTATGTCGTTTAGGAGGTACCCTTGTTTCCAAGGGGACCCCCAAGCCACGCGCATTTACACAACCAATCTTGAGCATAATTTTGATTTGAGTGTTAAAGTTTTAAAGAGAGTCACTTAACGTTCGAAAGTTTTTTTGTGTCTCCTCCTTTGGGTTTTTTTCGAGGAGATCGCTGTATAGTTTTTTCGCCAGGTATTTTTGGCATTTGCCAACTGCCTTGGGAAAAATAGATTTTAGTGTGTGGTGCAGGGTTGGTGTTATATGTAGTATTTTGATGTGTTCTGGCGGTGTTGTGTACGGGTGGTTGCTGGTTTTTATGTTTTCATTTGTTATGTTTGTTTTTGTGTTGATGTATTCCATCAACTCTGAGTTTTTTGTGTTGATGGCAGTGAGCATTGTGTGTGTGCTTGCTTTTGGAGTTTTGTTGCTTGTGTTGTAGTTGTGTGTGCTTGTGTTGGTGTCTGGAGTGTTTTCGGGAGTTGTGTATCTCCCTGCTTTGTTTGTGTTTGCTTTTCTTTTCTTGCTCCTCTTCCTCCTTCCTTTCTGGGCTATTTGCCATTCCTCATTACTTTTGTCTTCCGACGAGGGTTCTGAGGAATCGGAAGGGGGTAGGGGCAAATTGTGAGCGTCTGTGTGTGTTTGTGTGAGTGGTTGTGTTGCTGTTTTTGTTGGTGTTGGTTGCTTGTTATTTGTGTGAGGTGTATGTGATGTGGGGAGACAGTCTTGTAGGGGGAGACAGTCTTGGAATTTTCTTTTTTTTCTCCTGCTTCCTCACTTGTTTTTGCAGTTGCTGTTGTCTTCTCAGTTGCCGGTGTTGCTTGTATTTCTCTTGTTTTGATTGTTGATGGTGGTGTTGGTAGTAGGGGTTTTTTCCTGGGTTTTGGTGGTTGTCCTTGTTGCTTTTTTTGGTTGGCGGCGGTTGGGCAACTGTCCTTGAGGTGTGCCTCGCTGCCGCATACATAACAACGTGGCCGCCTTCCTTCCACCACTACATTTAACTTGTGGTCCTTTGCCAGTTGGATGTGTGTGGGGATCTTTTGGCACTCCTCTTCATTGATGTGGAGGAGGACTTCGATTTTTTTCCTCCTTCCCAGTTTTTCTCCTCTGCAGTAGCAATTTCTAATATATTTGCCTCCTCCATTTCGAGGCATATAGAACCTACTATCCACTGTGTTTCCACTTGTGAAGGGACATTCTTTACTGTCACCTTCGTCACTCTTTGTCCAAGAGAACTCGGTATCATCACCAAGTCATCTGTGTGGAGAGAGAGTGTCGAAAATTCCTTCGCTAACTCTTCGCTCTGAAAGCGTACTAGGACCGTGGCAAATTTGCGTCCCCAAGTAACATGGCTTTGAAAGGGCCATATGATTTTTGAGACAAATCGCAATATTTTTGGTGGAGAAATTCTCTGGTCGCTTGGTTTTCTTGTTGATAAGTCTGTATGATATGTGCTTCTTGTTTGTTTTCGATAATTTCTTTTGGTATATACAGTGTCACCTTTCGTGAGAAGGGATTTTGTATCATTGATTTGTTTTTGGGTGAATGTTAATATTGTTCTTTTTTCTTTCGTTGCATCGGCAAAATTTGTTTTTGTGATGCTGGCAGATATGTTGTTTGTGGCGTTTGTGGTGTTGTTTATCTTGTTCGTCTTGTAGTTGTTGATGGTGGTGTTGACAGTGGTGTTGGTACTGCCAGGTTCAAAGGTGGTGGTAGTGGCAGTTAGTTTGTCGAAATAGTGGTGGTGTTGGTGTTGAAGGCCGGTGTCCTGTTGTTGTTGCTGTTGTTGTTTTCACTTGTGGTAGCAGTGGTGAAGACAGTGGTCGTGTTAGCGAGGACATTTGTGTCGTTGTTGTTGTTGTTCTTGTCTTTGTCGTTGTTGTTGTCACTGGTGACGGTGGCAGGCAAGACTGCTGTAGCAGCAGAGTTTTTACACGTGATGGTGGTAGTGGTGGTGGTTGAGGCAGTAGCAGTTGACTCAGAATCATTGCTCTTCTCCATCGCCTGTCTGCGTTCAAGCGGAACGGCATTAAGTATTCTCGCCTCTGGCATTAGGGGCGGGAAATCGGCCTCGTTGAAAACCTTAGCCATATTTGCTTTACAAAATATGGCTAGGAAATTAAAAATTAAAAAACATCTTCCTCGTTCCTAGCCATATTTTGTAAAGCAAATATGGCTAGGAACGAGGAAGATGTTTTTTAATTTTTGGAAATAAGGCTCTAAATAGAGCTATTTCCGATTTGAAAAATATATGTTCACGGAGTATTTTGTGTTACACACAACTTATACAAAATTTAAAAACAAAATAGGTCTTTTAAGAAGTGAAAAATGCAACTTACATGGGAATCGATGTGTCTACCCTCCGTCCATGATGATAGAGATAGACAGACAGATAGATAGATAGATAGATAGATAGATAGATAGATAGATAGATATATCGCCATGATAGCTCGCTAGCCACTAAACCTTTTCCATTTTCTCTCCCTGTTTATTTCTTTGTCGAAGTTATATATATATATATATATATATATATATATATATATATATATATATATATATACACATCTATTATATACCTATACGCACACACTCACACCACTATATATATGTATATATGTATATATATTAGAAAACATTTTCTCGGACGCGATTTGTTTACACTCATGGATGCTTTGGAAAAAAACAAATCAACAAAGTAGGTCATAAATCGTTTTTTGCATTAACAGAGGCTCTTTGATAAATTAAGTCGGTAAAGGTAGATCATAAATTGGGACCATAACCTCATAACTTAAACTGATATCTGTTTTTCAAAAAATTATTTCTCTCTTTATTTTATTTTTCCCTTCAGACAAACGTATCGCTGTAGGTTCCTTTTCCCAGTTATTTTCTTCTCAATCTTATTCTCCTACTCTCTCTTCTTTCGGCCCCTGTGTCTCTCTATCTCTCTCTGACCCCTCTCTCTATCTCACTAGTTATATATTGCAAAGGTCGTGAAATTGGAGAATAAAGTACCTGCAATTATTTCTGTGCGTCTGGAGATATGTGGACGGAGACCCTCAATGCAACTTTATCGCGGTAGCACTAAAGAGTAATGGTGTCACCAGAACTATGGCCCAAATAAAGTGTACGAAACTCGAATTCCTCTGTTTCTATACCCTAAATAGACCACACATCAACGTTTGCAGCGAGTATGACAAGTAGAACGGAGAAAGTGAAAAGAGAAAGAAAACTCCCTCGGGCCCAACAGACCCTCAGAACAACGATACCGAAGCTAAGCGTTAGAAGCCTGCCGGCGAATGAAACACTGATGATAGTGGCCCTGGCTTCATTACTGTAAGCAGCCAAAGAAATGAGAGAGATGAAGAAGGAAGAAAAAAACAATTCAGTGACAAAACAAGTTTCTAGAAAGAAAGAATCACAAGGAGTAAGAGAAAAGAAGTAAAAGCAATACGTATAGCCTCCAAGATTAACATTGACAGAAAACAATCCATGAAAGGACAGAACAATCCATGTTGCCCAAATGTGGAGTTTCCAGTGAAATAAATGTAAAAATAAACACTGAAGCAAACCAAAAGACAGCCAACAATGTGGGCAAAAGAAAGATGTACAAAATTAGAAAGATACGCAGACTTTACTTGCAACGAAACTTCCAGCATGCCTGCGATGTTGCACACTGCCAGTTTTCATATCAGAAGCTATGCCCAAGCTACATAGGCCTGAATCAGAACTTCTTTCTAGGAGAAGAGCAAAGAAAATATAAAAGCGCCAAAGAAGAGAAAATTGCCCACTGTCTGCTCCTAAAAGACGATATGCTGATGTAGTGCGTGCTACTCCAAAAACAAGGCGTCTCCCAGATGTGAAAAGCGCAGCAGCTGAAGAAAGATCTTGTTTGTGCATGATACTAAATATTGCGCATTAGCTGACCTAGCTACGTCGAGTATTGACTTGAAACCACCCCAACTACCACATGAGGCCAACACAGTCAACAGATACCGAATCGTTTCCATTTCACACCAATACTTGTATTAAACAAAGGAGTTCTGTTGCATCTCGACCACAAGATGAAAGTCACTATCCCGTGGGACCTTGATGCATGCAATCCAGCCATATGCATAGCTCTTGTGCAAACGCATCATAAACCTAATATAAGTGATACATAATTACACATACCGAAGTATGTTGTAAGACGAACGCACAAACGGTAAATTTGCACTATACATCCATGAGGAGGCCACTCCGCAGTCCATTCTGTTATACACCAATTCACTATGTGATACTGTAATTGTACATATAAGACAACTTGATATTACTACATGTATTGTATATTGCCCACCAGATATTTAAAATCACACAGGCATATTTGAAGGCTGTCTCGCAAACTAAGAGATGTTTTTAGAAAACCTGAACTACATATCTGGGTATTCATTGTGAATGGCTTTAACTTCCCAAGTGTGGATGGCTCGAGAGCTTCATGCTTTCGACAACGACAAATTTCCATCAAGCGCAGGTGGAGTTCCTGCTCAACTTTATCAATGATTCATTCATGGGACAAATTTTTCTCCAACCAACAGAGCAAATAATATAATCGATCTCAGTTCATAAACAATATGGATATCATCCATTATTTGAAAGTGACACTAACGGTAGTATCGGGTCACAATATAATAAAGATGACTATGTATGGACCAAAAGAAGCAGTAGAAATAGGACGTACGCAAAGCACCCGAAATCTCACCAGTGTGAACTTACACGAAGCAAACTGGGAATCGTCTTAGAAAGAGATCTTGTAAAATGATTTCTCTAAATATCTCTCCAATCCAGACGTTGGCATGAAACTTGAACATTTCATGTCCACAATGCACACCAAATGTTCATAACACATGATATTTGATTAGTTAGTACAAGTGGTTCTGGGACTCCGAGATCTCGGTGTGCTGTGTCTCGTCAAATATTTTAACAGAGCAAAAAGATGAAAAAAATTCATGTTGTCACTAATGTAGCTAAAAATAGACTACAACTTTTAAGAATCACAAGGAGCGTAGTGGGGCCATAGGGTTGTAGTTGTAATTCATTTCTAATTCATTTATCTTTTCATCGATTACTAAATCCAAGACTAGAGGACTGTATCTATTTTGAATAAAGGACAAGAGTGAGTTGACAGCTCATGGCTAGGTATGGTCATAAATATTATCATATTTCTTCAAGGAGAAATTTAAGACAGGAGTAGTCAGTTGGATAGAAGTAATTGTCTATTAAAAGAGGCAGGGTAGGAATAGACTTAAATCATGGTGTTTATTATCAGTTAAAGGGGCAGACGCTAAGAAACTTAAGATGCTAATACAGAGGAAATTTTATTTAGGGGCACTACGGGGGAAATGTCTATCAAAAATACTGCTATGTTGTATAAAAATAATATTTAAGCATTTCAAAAATGATATCATAACCAAAAGAAGTAAAAGATGTGTATATATCAATTATAAACATTAAAAAGGAAGATTACATAGAATCAGTTGAATATCCATTCATGTACTTAATTAATTACTTATTAGATGGTTTCTATAAAGACTGCTCAAGGTATTTCCACATGGAATGACTGGAAAGATAAACATGCTATCGATTAATTTTAAGACATGAATCAGAAAAGAGTAAAAATGCATACAGATACAAACACACACAAACTCACGCACACACATAAATATTTATGCGCTTATATGGATTAGTATAGATATCTCTCATAGAATTAAGTAACTGTAAAATATCAATTTAAGAAAAATAAAAATAACAACTTATAAGGGATAAATGATTAATAAGTCAGGATATCAAAATAAGGAAACAAAATAATAAGAATTTATATAAAATAATAAGAAATACATATAACCTACTTATAAAAAGACAGTGGATTAAAATTAGAGGCAGGGAAAAGATAAACGTAACCCGAAAATCGGGGTGGGGGGTAATAGATATGGAAGTAGTAAGGGTAGTTAAGGTATACAGACCGAAGAGATTTTATAAGTGATATTGTATGTATGATTTTATAGTTTCTAGGGGTTATATGATTTAGTCAAATGGAGACTTACTTAAAGTCACTGCAAGTATACATAATATGATCAGTAGGGTAGAACATCATCCAAAGGAAAATAGTGTAATCACCAAAATAATATGAAGTCAGACTAACTAGGCAGGGGTTATCCTGGGATAGTATTATACGTAGCACACCATATACCACAACATGCTGCATATAACATAAGGCGGTAAGCTGGTAGAAACGTTAGCACGCCAGGTGAAACGTTTAGCGGTATTTCGTCTAACGTTACGTTCTGAGTTCAATTTCCGCCGAGGTCGACTTTGCTTTTTTATCTTTCTGAGTCGATGAATTAAGTACCAGTTACGTACTGGCATTGTTCTAATCGATTTAACTCCTTTGTTTGTCCCCTCTATTTTTAGCCCCTTGTGGGCAATAAAGAAACGATAGCATATAACATGTGTAATGCAATATAATTCATCATATAACATAATATTGCATGATTTTTTTAATATTTAGTTCTGGATGGTAAGAATACAACGGATACGATACCAAACTTAATTTCCACTATCAAAGTTCAAGAATGGCACCTATAATTGTTAGTTTCGAAAATACTTAAATGTACGGGTGACGCTATTAATGCATGATACTCTTAGGTCTAATCTATTATTAATCAGATTGCTCCAGTCCCTATACTTAAAAATATCATAAGCTTCCATAGGTTTCCATGTATATATATATATATATAGATATATATACATTTGTATAAGTATATACCTATATATGTGTATATGTATTCTTGCATGTATGTATACACACAACACACATACATGTATGCATGTGTGAATGTATGTATAAGAAAATAACTCGTTATGGTTTGATTGCTACAACTTATAAAGTAGGAAAAGATCCTAGGTACATATACATACGCACACGCACTCACACGCACACACACGCACAAACATTTGCAAAGGTTAATCGAAACCGCTCAGACACTAGGAAAGCACTTTTTCCTCAAAAAGTTTAGTAACATCCTGATAAAAGATTTCATAACAATAAAAAAAAAAACAAATAATAAAAAGAAAAAAAACTCACCTTTACTCTTCAAAACTGTTTTAAGTAACTCTAATAAACTCTATCTATCTATCTATCTATCTATCTATCTATACACACATATGTATATATGTGTGTATCTGTACATGTTTGTGTGCATGAATGTATGTGTGTGCAATGTTGTAGGTGTTTTAAGATTAAGTATATATAAAAGTTTAAAAATGATATCCATATATATATGCATAAACACTTAATGTTCATTGATGTATATTGGTAGTGTAATCAGCCAATTGTAATTTATGCAATGCATTACGGCACTCATCTACGTGCAAAATCGCTGTCTCAACGTATTCAACCTTATTATATCCATTGCTCTCAACTGACTTGCGTGTAATTCAGAGTTTCCTTCTACAATTCTATCCGTCTGCAAGTGATGCGTACTGGTAGCTATTTAAGTTTTGTTTAAAGTCGATAATGTCATGTCTTCAAACAAATCTGTTTATTTCGATGTTATTTATATATTTATGATACAGACTGATGCTTGAAAACGAAAAGATATGTTATCCAAACACCATTATACCAAATTAATCAAATAAATATATTTAGTAAATAAAGATAGATACAATTGAACTTAAATTTTGGCTACTGTTACTAACAAACTTTATATTTATATCCCTTCCAAAAATCTTTTTCTTTCGTAGTTAACATTCCCACTATTAAAATGCCTGCAATACACGCTAATGATTTTCAAATAAAAATATTAAGAATATAAGTCAATGGGTTGTTGTTGGCACTCCGTCGCTAACGACGTCGAGGGTTCCAGTTGATCCGATCAACGGAACAGCCTGCTCGTGAAATTAACGTGCAAGTGGCTGAGCACTCCACATACACGTGTACCTTTAATGTAGTTCTCGGGGATATTCAGCGTGACACAGTGTGACAAGGCTGACCCTTTGAATTACAGGCACAACAGAAACAGGAAGTAAGAGTGAGAGAAAGTTGTGATGAAAGAGTACAGCAGGGTTCGCCACCGTCCCCTGCCGGAGCCTCGTTGAGCTTTAGGTGTTTTCGCTCAATAAACACTCACAACGCCCGGTCTGGGAATCGAAACCGCGATCTTATGACCGCGAGTCCGCTGCTCTAACCACTGGGTCATTGGGCCTCCCTAAGTCAATTGGGTACAAGTGAATTATACAGTAACATCATTTCGCTCCTTTCTTTGACCAAATAGCAAAATTCAAGATTGACCGTCTTCTCTTCCTTATCGAAAAACTAATTACCAAATGTTTTTCCTGTTCAGTTCTATATTTAAGAGATGAGGAATTATCTACGTTATTTGCATTATTTACACTTGACGGATAGCTGCCTCATCCTGTTTGTTGTTAACACAACGTTTCGGCTGATATACCCTCCAGCCTTCATCAGGTGTCTTGAGGAAATTTCAAACCTTGTTTCTCATTTCTAAGGTAATTTTCGATGTTGTTGTTGTTGTTATTATTATTATTATTATTATTATTATTATTATTATTATTATTATTATTATTATTATTCAGGTCACTGCCTGGAATCGAACTAAGAATCTTGGGGTTAGTAGCCCGCGCTCTTAACCACTACGCCATATGGCGTAGTGGTTTCCCGAAGACACCCGATGAAGGCTGGAGGAGGGTATATCAGCCGAAACGTGTTAACAACAAACAAGATGAGGACAAATAACCTTCAAATGTAAATAATGTAAATAATGTTGTTTCTATTGTTGTTTAGTCATGCCCCAGCCTTGATCTAAGTATTCTAGACGTCTCCATCTTCACTTTCAACCAAAGAAAATACCTATGACACGTCATTTTACAAATAGTATGACGAAATTTGTGGAAGTTCTCTGTTTCACGTCACAGATACGGTGAAAGCATTCAGTCTTTTTGTTACTTGTAAAAAATATCGACAATTCTACTATTCTATATCCGTTCAAATATTCGTTTCCGCCAGAATAATTACAACATTAACTACATAGGAAAACATGAATTAAATCACCAGGAATGTAGTAAAGCAATATATCGTAGTGGTTTTCACACTTTGGGATTAACTACTTTATAGCATTTTTTTTCTCTCGGTTCTCGACTAACGTTTCTGTGTTCAAATCCCTATAAGTCCACCAGAATAAATTGCAGTTATTTATGTCTCGTGCAGTACTCATCTCTAGCCTAAGACATTTGGCTTGGAGCCTTTATTGGTAATCAATAGCAGCTAAAAGATAAAATATAGTATCAATCGGACAACAATGATTTGAATGCGAAAAACTAAAGAGATTCCATAAAAAAATCGAATGTATTGATTATACATGACTGATTGAGTAGCACGTATATAAACTGCAATGTTTGTATACTATAGAAATGAAACTGAATCGATTGAATTATTTTTCTATTTCATTTTTATAGTATTCAATCTGATTTCGATTGGATAACAAAAAATAAAGCGAGATAAGAATTGGAACACCATATATTGTTTTGGTTCTTTGTCATATCTAATAGCGTGTTACAATAGCGCCTGAAAAGGCCTAATCGACGTTATCGATCACTCTACTTGACTAATACTTATTTTATCGATCTTGAAATTATGAATGACAACAATCCTTCTAAGCAGGATTTGAACTAAGAACTTAACCGTATGTTTTAAATATTCTGATGATATCTATCATCTTCAATATCGGAGGATGGTGGCTTATTTGATTCTATAATATTTAGCACAATGCTGATTATAAAAAGCAAACTTAGAAAAGAATGGCTGGACATCCAGTGCAACCTCATACTGCAAAATTTTAGTTAATGTAAATCGTAAGGAATATTTGAGGCACTGAAGTACTTTTTTCTACTCTAGGTACATGGCCCGAAATTTTGGGGAGGGGGGTAGACAATTATATCGACCCCAGTACGCAACTGGTACTTAATCTATCAACCCCGAAAGGATGAAAGGCAAAGTCGACCTCGGCTGAATTTGAACTGAGGAAGTAAAAACACACTAAATACCGCTAAGCATTTTGCCCGGCGTGCTAACGTTTCTTATTTCTTTATTGCCCACAAGGGGCTAAACATAGAGGGGACAAAGAAGGACAGACAAAGGAATTAAGTCGATTACATCGTCATCAGTGCGTAAGAGGTACTTAATTTATCGACCCCGAAAGGATGAAAGGCAAAGTTGACCTCGGCGGAATTTCAACTCAGAACGTAACGGCAAACGAAATACTGCTAAACCATTTCGCCAGGCGTGCTAACGTTTCTGCTAGCTCGCCGCCTTAGGCACTGAAATATTTGTATAAGCTAAGAAACTGAAATGGCATTCATTAATTAAGCAATTACACTTCCCGTATAGATTACATGGACATAAACACGCACACACAAACGCACGCACGCACACATACATGTATATATGCATTTTAATATATGTGTAGAAATATATACATTCATTATGTAAATATGCGTGAGTGGAAAATTTCATAAATAGTCGTTTAACAAGCAGAGAGAACCACAGTTTGGGACAAAGCATTGAGCAACGTGCATCGAATTTGAGACGTTTGTATATTGACATCATTATATACCATCTTCTGAATAAGCAAATACGATATATGAATGTCATTGTTGTTGTTGTTGTGTGTGTATGTACATATATGTATGTATGTATGTATGTATGTATGTATCTATTTATCTATCTATCTATCTATGTATATATATATATATATATATACTCACACACACATATATATATACGTGTGTGAGTGTATAGTGCTAAAAAAGTGGTGGAGAATAGGGAATTATACATTGCGCGTGTGTATGAGATGAGTATATGTGTGTGAGTGCGCGAGTGTGAGAGAGAGTGAGCGCGTTTGTGTGCGTGTGTATATATTATATGTATATTTACACATACTCACCTATGCCTATATAGATACATTTGTGTATATATGTATAATACATGCATATATTTAGTTACACACACGCACTCATTCACGCACACACTCACTCACACACTCACGCATACACTCACACATACACTCACTCACTCACACTCACACACACACACACACACACACACACACACACACTCACACACACGATTATATATGTAAGTATGTAGTTTGATAGATTAACTGATAGAAAACCTGCAGATAAGCTACTTGTTAAACAACAAACAAACGCAAACGTGTTTGTAAACGCATATTAACTCCG
>NC_142930.1:120023767-120031267 GCF_046866305.1 Octopus bimaculoides | reverse complement strand
GCGGCAACAGCAGGGTTAGCAGTAATTGCAGCTTTAATACAGAGGATTTTAGATGGAGTTACAGCAGTTATTTCCACGTGTAACACTGTGAAATGGAGAAGAAAAATAAATAAAAAAAAACAACCAAAAATAAAGACCACAAAAACAAGAATGAAAATTAATGTTTTGTTTTTATTAGCCTTTTACTGTGTGGTTGTTAGAGCTATAAACGTTTTGATTTGATCAGAGAGAGATTAGAAAATCCAATATTTTCCAATCAATTATGTTTACGTGTTTCAAAAGCTGAATAAACACTCTAGAAGTATTTGTTTTCATTTCGTTTCTTTCATTTTTTTTTATGCATTTCCCTCTTACTATAATTAACTTTGTCTTGCTTATAATATGGTTTTATGTGTACATATATACATACATTTTATATATTTTATTGCATTTGCATTTATTTTCTACAATATATATTTATATTTATATGTATGTATATATGTAAGCAATAGCAATTGCAAATTTATATATATTATATATATATATATATATATATATATATATATATATATATATATATATATATATATATATATATATATATATATATATATATATATATATATATATATATATATATATATACCTAACGTAATGTTCGACCGTTTATTTGAACATCTGTTCTGCAATCATGCACCTTAAAACTAAAAGCAAATTAAATTGGACTATGCGGTAGATTTGCATTACAAGTCTACCTTTGATTTCTATTAAACATTTTCTATATTTTTCAACTCATCCGTTGCCAAATCCAATAACGCAGTAAATAAAAATCTGTTTTTTTCTTTTTCCATTTTTATCAGCCATTCTACACGGATTGCTTACGTTATAGCCCCTTTAGGTTTCCTAGAAAACTCATACTTTCCCAAGCTATCTCACTCATCTCTCCTTTCTTCTCTCACTATATATATATATATATATATATATATATATATATCAGAGAGACGTGTATACACATTCACACAAATACAGATATGTGCCTGCGTGTGTGAAATGGCTTGGAGAATACTGTGTTCTTAATACTTGTATTAGAATATGTGTTTTTGTTTCTATAAAACATACGTAATATAACGTAATGTTTCACTTGGTCGATCATGTGAAGTGCCTACTTATTGAATAACTGTCTAAGTGGCTGAGTATCCCATACACAAATATGTAGTTAACAGAAATCTAAGCCAGAATCTGCGTGATACAATGTGAAACACAAGTACACTTCAAATAGTGGAATAACTTCTGACAAATCTCTATCGAGCATGTCTAGATTTTTTTTCTCTCTCACGTGTCTATCACACGTTATAATTGTAGTGTGATGAAAAGAATATTTACTGCTGCGTAATATTCTTTTAGAAGTCTGATCAATTTTAACAATCTTTTGCAGAGTATCGGTTATATTTGTGTACACACATATATATGCTCACCTTTTCCCTATTTAGAAACAAACGCAAACAAAATGCATAGACACACACACACTTACATACACATACACACATACATACACACATACACACACACTTACACATGTGAAACATTACGTTATATTACGTATGTTTTATATTAATAGCCGATTTAGTTAGAATAATGAAAAACATATCCCCCCTGTGCAATCCATGGGAGAGGCAAAAACATATTCAAGACTTCATGCATCGCATGCAATTTTCGGGATACAGCCAGAAAGATAGAATCCGGGTATACAGAGAAGCTAACAAGAAATTTGAGGAGATTGTTGTCAAAGATACAAATGGAACACAACCTAGATACCGTAACAAACAGTGGAATAGACTACAAAGGATTAGTGACAAAACAAACAAAAAGACCACGTTGTACAATACCGACAAGTTCCAGGGAGTAATGTTTGTGGACGCCACGCCACACGGAGAACTGGCCCGCAGATTTCGAAAAATCCTCAAAAGTACCAAGTTGAGGATAAATGTTATAGAAAAACCAGGGAGATCCATTAGATCAATAATATGTAAAACATATCCCTTCAGAAGAACAAGGTGTGTTGAGGAGAGTTGCATTGTGTGCAAAAATAGTCCTGGTGCCAACTGCAAAGCCAGAAATGTAGTCTACAAAATAAGCTGTATGGATGGTGAGTGTAAAAACAGAAACACGACATACATAGGTGAAACGGCAAGAAGTTTGGCTGAGCGTTTAAACGAACATTGCAGGGACTATAATAATCAAAAACAAACCTCGGTGCTCTACCAGCATGCCAAAGAACAACATGGTGGTGTACTGGACAGAATTAGCGTAGAAATCCTGTCTAGACACCCCGGTGAAGCATCGTTGCGACAAATACAGGAGTCGGTCTTCATAACTTAAACGCAACCAATTTTGAACACCAAATACACGTAGATGAGGGCCTTACAATTGCCCATGGTTGCATGTGTTGTTCACACATATGATGCGGAATATGAACGTAAATAAATTAATTAAACAGTCTCTATCTGATCTGATATAAACGAAATTGTTACAAACACACATATGGACGCACATACATACATATAAGCACGAACACATAAGTGCGTGCACACATATGAGCGTGCACACATACGAGCTTGCACACACTCACATGCTCATACCGAACAGTTTCGAAACAACGCCAAAACAACGCCAAAACAACGCCAGATCATACATTCAAAATAAATGGAAGTGGAGAGACAAGTTACTGAAGAGATTGCAAGAGTGCAATGAAATAATTTAACAAAAAACTATATAAATTAATAAAGGACTGAACCAGTGCGTGTGTTTATTACCGGCATAATGCCTCTCCCAAGGTTTAATTGTATTTCTTTCAACTCACGTATCCACATCAAGAATCTTGCACACGAAATACACATACGAAATATATATATATATATATATATACATATATATATATATATATATACATACACACATATATATATATACACATACACACACACACACACATATATATATATATATATATATATATATATATATATATACACACACATATACAGACATACATATATATATATATATACACACACACATGTATGTATGTATGTATGTATGTATGTATGTATGTATGTATGTATGTATATGTGTGTGTGTTTATATACAACTTAGATAACTCAGATATGTTTTGACCAAAGATTAGCCTAGCCATGTCTGACTTAAAAGCACCACCTAAGGGGATGTGTTAAGTTAATTTTAAGTAACTTTTTGTGGTATCGTAGCCCATCCAAATAAGGAGTTAGTGTTTACTGATATGTATCCAGGTGCAGGTGGCTTATTTGAAGAAATTTTCCAGGATTCGTTCGACGGTGATGAAATTTTTTACTCCACTGATTTCATTTGGGATTATGTTTAATAGACCTGGGCCTCTTGTGTCCTAGTGAATTAATGTGTCCTTAGCCTGAATATGTAGGGGATGTAGGTGTGGCCCTTTGACAGTGTGGTATGAAGTTTGCTTCCCAACTACATGGTTCTGTGTTCAGTATCTGCGTGACACCTTCGGCAGCTGTCTTCTACTATAGCCGCAGGAAGACCGAAGGTTTGTGAGTGGATTTGGTTGACAGAAATTAAGAGAAACCCGTCACACACACATACGCACATACACACATATACATGCATATATGTATGCGTATGTGTCTGTCTTTGTGTATGTCTTTGTCTCCCTGACACCAATTGACAACAGGTGATGGCGTATTTATGTCCCCTTAAATTAGCGGTTCGGCAAAAGAAAACCTAACTATGAAATACTTAAACAGCGATCGGATCACAGTGCAGGGAACTTTGTGGTCTTAAGTATACTTTCTATTGTTTTTGATATTCATTAGAACAAGTGTGTGAGCATCTATGTAATTATGTCTGACACTAGAGATAATACCGACATATAAATATCACCTGCTAAATTTTTCCTGTCATTGCATATTCTTCGTCAGTACTGTTATTTCCAAACATTCACGTACGTTTTCAAAACCTCGCACACATACGTGTATTTACCATTGTACACACGCACTAATTCCTTGCCCTTACTAATCAACGCAACTAAACTTCCATTCTTTCACAAATGTATAGGTATACACGCAGCATATTAACACGTGTACCTGCACACATCAGTCTCATTTACGGCTGCATCCTATGATATATGAACTCCAATATATGTCATTCATCCCTTCTTAACTCAGTCATAGAAAAGTATTCTCCGTCTTGATATTTAACACTCCGTCTTCACCATATATCGCTCCTCGTTTTAATTCTCCTTTTATATATTCCGTAATTTACTAAGCCACTCTCATTTAGATTCGTCAACTTTCTTTCTTTTGATGATAGACTAAAATCCTAATCGTTAAACCATTATTTTTCCATAATTCAAGCCTTTAACTAATATCCTATTTATCAGAAATTTCCCCCTAGTTCTGTGTTTTTTAATGTCAATTGTCTTTACACTAAACAGTTATAGCTTGCACCTAAAATACCTAAGATATTTTTAAAAGGCAGCATTTCTACATATTCATTTCCGAGAGGTCTTGTACTCGCTTTGGAGTTTCTTTTTTCATGTTATCTTATTCACTATTAAATAATAGAAATTTTGCTAATTCATCGAATTTTATACATCCAGAATTTTGTTGAGTATGTCGAAATGAATGCGTACGACTGTACTGCTATTAGTATAGAGTTTTAATTCTTTTTCATTATCATTAATTATTATTTATCTTTAAATCGAAATTTTTATACTTTTCGAAGAGTGGGTACATTGAAAAATTCAGATCTTCACAATACTTTTGTGATGAATGAAACATACGAGTAGACATTTACAGTGGAATGAAACCCAAGGATATTTCACAATTTATCGATAAATGTAGGAAACCGAATACACTGTCAGTATCATTAATATCCATCGGAAATTTCGCCTGAATCCGTAGTTGTGATACGGAGAAAGAGCAAATCATGACAACAACGGCCTTTTTTTCGCATTGGTGTAAAGTTGACAACTGTTAGGAAACATCCACTAAGTCACAATTCAAAGCAAGTATTTATATGTAATTTAAAGACATAAATGCTTATGCATACATATTTGTGTGTTTAGCATTTCATGAATAGCTTTGATCTGTGTTTCTATGTATATCATGGTATTATTGTTTCCAGCGATTTTTGCGCCATCTTCAAAGAAATATTCATACACCAGTGTATTACAATTTTAATTCCAATATACCGAACGAATATGTGTATTGTTTGTAACTAAACATCAATATTAATATTATGCATTATAGAAGCTGTTTGATTGTCAGTCCGTAAATCCTGTTTCTGTGTGATATGTCATTTACTCTGTTGTTCAAGGGCGCTCACTAGAGCGATAAGAGGATCGGGATTACGCAAAAGTAGAAACATGGAAATATGCTCATGCAGCGTAATAGTGTTTCTTACATACGCGGAATATATGCAGTAGATTGTGTCGATGTTTTGAATACAGCCATGTATCACATATAAGATGTATAAACTAATTATGAATGCTGTGAAGAATCCTATCTAACTGATAAATGACAGCTTGTTTGACAATTGGCAAATGGATCGACGGGTCAAATCCTCTTCGGCATATCCGTGGTGTTTATGGAAAATAATCTGGATTTTCAATGGTTCGGACTAAAGCGCATTACAGCGGTACAAAAGATCGGCACGTTGCTAAAAGACGTAGCTAAAATACATAATGGTGAATGAATTGTTTGCTCAGGGTTATATAATAACTAAATTGGAAACTAGGAACGGTTACAGTAATTAGGCAACAAAAAGATTATGTAAAATCATCATGATGAAACTTACTATTGAATCTGCATTTACGGTTTCATTTTCGGTTTTTGACTTAGCGGTTTGGGAAAAATGACCGATAGAATAAGTACCAGACTTTAAAAAAAAGTGTCTATACATTCAAGTAAAATTTCTTCAAGGCGGTGCACCAGCATGGCCATAGTCTGATGAATGAAACAACTTAAAATAGAAAAAAAGTATACATATGTATATACAGTCATATAAATGTGTATATGTGTATATGTGCATATACATGCATATATGCTCGAAATGGGTAGTAGATAGACAGCAGACGACTGATGAAGGGTCATTCTTTGTATTGCTTGTCCTTTTTTCTCTCGTTATTTGCATATTTAACTCATTTGGTTTCGTATTTCATGTTGTTTACTATTGGTGACGTCCTGTACCTATATATGCATACATATGTGTGTGTGTGTGTGTGTGTATACATATATATATTATTTATAATATTATATATATGCATACATATATATGTATATATACATATACGTAAATGGGAATTTCTGTCTGTCTATCACCATCTTGGTGCCCAAACCAGGGAAGCAATCTTCACCAAACTTTGTATACGTGTTGAACTAACATCTTGTTCAAGTATAGGTTAACTGGATTTCAATAAAAACCGATTATGGACCGACGACGGAGGTTAAGATGTTACATGATAAAATGAGAGGGGTGCAAAAGTGTTAGGTTCAAGAACACGTGGTATAATGACGGTGGCTGATATTAAGGAAGGAGAGTGGAAGGAAGAGATAGACACGCAAGGAGTGTGAGAGATAGACACAGAGAACGAAAGACAGGGACGTCTTCCATATATATAAAGGAGAGTTTGTGTGTGTGTGTGTGTGTGTGTGTGTGTGTGTGTGTGTGTGTGTGTGTATCTTTCTTATGCATTCGGAAACTGAAGTGCCGATGTTGATATATGGGGTATGAAAAGATTCAGTACATTGCCAAATAGACTTTATTTTCATTTTACATATATGCATTACAAACATTTTACATGTTAATCTTTTCTATAAATAAACTATCGTAGACATTTTATGCCAGGACGACGACAGCAACGACGACGACGACAGCAACGACGACGAGGACAGCAACGACGACGACGACGTCATATTTTCT
Source organism: Octopus bimaculoides (assembly GCF_046866305.1). Lineage (NCBI taxonomy): Eukaryota > Metazoa > Mollusca > Cephalopoda > Octopoda > Octopodidae > Octopus > Octopus bimaculoides. The sequence goes on along the minus strand of NC_142930.1, from coordinate 120,024,313 downwards.
ATATGTGTATCTACCTTAAAAGACATCTATATATTATGACGAAGTACAGTCACTCACTCTCTCTCTCTCTCTCTCTCTCACACACATGCGCACACACACGCACACATATATGCAAAAATATGTATTTATATATGTTTATATAAAAGATGTTTCTGTGTGTGTGTGTGAGAGAGAGAGAGAGAGAGAGAGAGAGAGAGAGACCGAGTGAGTGCCACTTACACATACATGAAAACACATACCTTCATTCACCCATTCTCTCTCCTCTCTCTCTCCCACACACGCACATACATGCATGTGCGCACACACACACTTTTATTCCATATACACGTACATGTATCTTTCACTTTCTCCTCTCTTTCACTTTCTGCTCTCACTTCAAAGCAAATGTCAAGGTTTCACTTTCTTTTCTCTTTCAATGTCTGCTCTCTTCAAAACTAAAAAAAAAAAAAATACAAACCTTTTTACGGAAATTAACGAATACATTCGAAAACAGAGTTGCCGATTTTGACGTATGATGGCGTATCAAAAGATTCTGTAACCTTTCGG